>NW_015505600.1:264824-459985 GCF_001515645.1 Sinocyclocheilus grahami | reverse complement strand
AGGAAAATAGATAGATAGATAGATAGATAGATAGATAGATAGATAGATAGATAGATAGATAGATAGACAGATAGATAAATTACTACTTACAACTTATAAATAACGTCAGTTCATATACACACATGATCCTACAGAAATTATTCTAACATGCTAACTTGGTGCTCCATTATTAATAATAGTTATTATTATCAAGGTTAAAAACAGTATTTGTTGCTTAATATTTCAAAAAAAAAAAGTAAGTTATTTTTTTATTTAAGAACAGCATTTATTTGAAATATAAATCTTTTACAAACATTATAAATGTCTTTACTGTCACTTGCTGAATAAAATTTCTTTCTTTCTTTCTTTCTTTCTTTCTTTCTTTCTTTCTTTCTTTCTTTCTTTCTTTCTTTCTTTCTTTCTTTCTTTCTTTCTTTCTTTCTTTACTCTTAACCCAAACATTTGAATGTTGAAAAAATAAATATTAAATGAATGAAATGAAATTGAAAAAAAGCAGTAAAAAACTGTAAAAACGGTTTATGGCACCGATAATAATCAGAAATGTTTATTGAGCAATAAATCAGCATATTAAAATGATTTCTGAAGGATCATGTGACTCTGAAGACTGGAGTAATGATGCTGAAACCTCGGCTTTGTCATTTCAGAAATAAATTACATTTTAGAAATATATTAAAATCAAAAACAGTTCTTTTAAAATAATCCAGCCGCTATTATATTATATTTCACACAAAATCTAATGCTATGCTGCACACATTAATGTAATAGCTCTACCTTATCATAAATTATCTTATATTTGTTTATATTTTTATTTCTTTTAAGGAAAAGTTTTATTTTAATAAAAGGTAACTGAAAAACTCCATTTGGCCTACTGAGCTAAACTGCCCTTATTTTGTTATGACTTTCAAGGTAATGTAGAAATTACGTTTTACATAAAGAATGTGCCATTATGGCATTTCAATTGTCTAGATACAATTGTTTGCTTCTAATGCATCAATCAGGCAGAATAAGCCAGCTGACAAGGCTGGGTAAAATGTAAATGATCGGTTCTCGGTGTGTGTGGCATTAATGGATGTGCGTTCATGGCTCATGTGCTTCAAAGGAAATGCTTGCAGTTATGTCACATGAAGAAATTAGCGCTGGTGCCGTCAGTGCCAGCTCTGTGGTAGAGCTCGATGTAATGCTAACAGGCTAACGGCATGGGGGGTGATGTCATATGTCAGAGGTTAAAGGTTTAACACTGATCCTGTTACAGACTTTGGCAGCGAGCCTTTATGTGCCACATATGATACTGATGACTAAGAGAGCGCTTACTAAATACCTGATCTCCCTCACCTGCTCCTACCAATAAATACTGATGAATAACAGCCATGATATCATATTTGCTGACATTGTTACCTTTAAGAGGATAACACATCATTTTTTCATTTTTTGTGCACTGCAGTATCATTTAATCATTTGGTTCATGCAATCTAGCCTCCAGAGAGATGGACGTGAATCAAGAAGATAAATTACTACTTACAACTTATAAATAACGTCAGTTCATATACACACATGATCCTACAGAAATTATTCTAACATGCTAACTTGGTGCTCCATTATTAATAATAGTTCTTATTATTATCAAGGTTAAAAACAGTATTTGTTGCTTAATATTTCAAAAAAAAAAAGTAAGTTATTTTTTTATTTAAGAACAGCATTTATTTGAAATATAAATCTTTTACAAACATTATAAATGTCTTTACTGTCACTTGCTGAATAAAATTTCTTTCTTTCTTTCTTTCTTTCTTTCTTTCTTTCTTTCTTTCTTTCTTTCTTTCTTTCTTTCTTTCTTTCTTTCTTTCTTTCTTTCTTTCTTTCTTTCTTTCTTTCTTTCTTTCTTTCTTTCTTTCTTTCTTTCTTTCTTTCTTTCTTTCTTTCTTTCTTTCTTTCTTTCTTTCTTTCTTTCTTTCTTTCTTTCTTTCTTTCTTTCTTTCTTTCTTTCTTTCTTTCTTTCTTTCTTTCTTTCTTTCTTTCTTTCTTTCTTTCTTTCTTTCTTTCTTTCTTTACTCTTAACCCAAACATTTGAATGTTGAAAAAATAAATATTAAATGAATGAAATGAAATTGAAAAAAAGCAGTAAAAAACTGTAAAAACGGTTTATGGCACCGATAATAATCAGAAATGTTTATTGAGCAATAAATCAGCATATTAAAATGATTTCTGAAGGATCATGTGACTCTGAAGACTGGAGTAATGATGCTGAAACCTCGGCTTTGTCATTTCAGAAATAAATTACATTTTAGAAATATATTAAAATCAAAAACAGTTCTTTTAAAATAATCCAGCCGCTATTATATTATATTTCACACAAAAAAAATCGGTTTACACAGTATGCTTGATCAGATAGCATTGCAGCATTAGTGAGCATAATAGACTTAAAAAAAATTATAATAATTTTGTAACTTTCAAAACGTGTACCTTGGATTAAAGTGTCTGCCAAATGCATATATGCAAAATAAAAATTTTATATTGGCCATCATTTGTTAAAATAAAAACAAATACACATTGTTTAACCTCAAATCCTGATGTTGAAACAGAAAAATGTCCACAATGTTCTTGAACTATCCGTCTTTGAATCTGAATAAAAAGAAGAGCTGACTTGTTTAATATTAGACTCATACTGGGCTTATTTTCTTCCATTTTCCACCTTCCATGTTTGTACAGATCCACCTTTTATGTTAATGTAACATTCATTAAATGTAATTGAATTGGAGAGCCAAGAAAAGTGGCATTATCTGCTCTTGGAAACCTAAAGGTCTGTGCGTTTGAGAGGTGCTGTGCTGATTGCCTGAAGACTGTCATGACTGCGTTGCCGCTACCAGTCTCTCTCTCTCTCTCTGTGTGTGTGTGTGTGGAGAGTGTGTGTGCATGTGTGTTTGCTTTTATCTCCCCATTTTAGCTGCCTCTCATGGAAAGTCTCGCACACAATAATTGCCTGACCTTTACAGCAGTGGCATTGTCTCATTAAGGCTGATGGATAATGATAGTGCCTCTGCCGAACGTGAACCTCGCTGATAATGAAACAACAGAGCAGCCCCGCCACTTCTTCTGGGGTCGTCAGATCATCGGCAGTCGGGAGGCATGTTCCCCGTCCTCTCCTCTCATACGTTTCCCTCACAAAAACACACACACACACACACACACACATACATTCACAGCGCTCGCAGACAAACACTGCAGCTCGTGCTTTTTATTCTCATCATTCCCCTCCATCCCAGAATCCAGTGCTGAAATGATCCGTTGAGGGGTTATCAGAGGAGAGCGCTGTTGGCCGCGATGACTATGACTCCATTCACCGTGTTTGCGAGCTGAAGTAAACAGACAGTGGACACACACGCTCTGTGCTGGAGGGGCCTGTGCTCTAGGGTTGCCTAGGGCAGATTGGAGGGTCGTAGGGTCAGAGGTTTTAGCCCAGGGTGTTACAAAACCAGCAGGGGGTGCTGACACTCTGGGAACCATGTTCAGCTCAACCCCAGCTTCTTTTGCTCTTTCCCACTCTCATTCTTTCAAGGTTCTGCTTGTTGTGTCTGTCCATGACAGTCTGTGTTTGTGCAGTAAGAATAAAAACTGAGCTCTCAGGAAGAGACATGGAGACACTAACACTGCTAGGCACAGATCTTTTTTACAAAACCAGCAGGGGGTGCTGACACTCTGGGAACCATGTTCAGCTCAACCCCAGCTTCTTTTGCTCTTTCCCACTCTCATTCTTTCAACGTTCTGCTTGTTGTGTCTGTCCATGACAGTCTGTGTTTGTGCAGTAAGAATAAAAACTGAGCTCTCAGGAAGAGACATGGAGACACTAACACTGCTAGGCACAGATCTTTTTTTTTTTTAGCATTTTTCTAAACGCATTTATGCATTTAACAATACAAATACTAAAAGTATAATGAAAAGATATTATGAAATGCTTGCTGTTTAATTAATTTTTCAAGAAATACTGCTTTACACATTGAAAGATTTTGTGAATTAAATTCATAATGTGATTTTGAATGGTAGTTATGATAAATACACCACAATAGAAATGCATTGCATGCATGAATAGAAATAATTAAAATATTTTCACAATGCTATTAATTTTAGTATATTAGCAAAGTGCACACAACACTGATTTGATTTTGACAAATAACAATGTTTTTAAATGAATATGACATTATTTTTTTTAAATATTTGAAATGAACTACGTAATATATATTATGAGCTGTATCATAAAAAATAATATGTTGTTTATAATAAGCAATATTTTGTTCAGAATTTTACTTATGTTAATTGACCGTTTGTTAGTTTCTGTACACACTTAAAAAAGCCTGATCAATTATGGACTAACCCAACCGTTGGGTTACATTTTTAAATACAATTTTTAACCCAAAAGTTGGGTTAGTCCATATATGACCCAAAGCTGGTTGTTACTTGAATTGCATCACAAATAAAATAGATAATTTTTAACCCAAAAGTTGGGTTAGTCCATATATGACCCAAAGCTGGGTTGAAACAAGTGCATTGTTACTTGAATTGCATCACAAATAAAATAGATATGATGACAAAATGTATATATTGTATATATATATATATATATATATATTATGAGCCATGACATATAAACAATAATTTATTTATAAGTAATAGTTTGTTTAGAATTGTACTTACGTGAATTGACTATTTGTTAGTTTCTGTACTGTATATTGTTATTTGAATTGTAATGGAAATAAAATAATGAAATATCACAATTTTAAACTTAAATTTTAACCTCCTGAGAGCCTGCATTCTCTTATGAGGACATTCTATTTTAGTGAATTTCTCTATACATGCCACAGTTTTAAGTTTGGATGTTCTGTGCAGAGCACATTCAGGGCTTTTCAGAGATGCTAAATGTTTGGAAGTGTCACCATGATCACTCCCTCTCCTTGGTCTTCAAATATGTCTGATATTAATTTAGTGACACTCTTGTGGAAATATGATAATATTTTGTAATTATCATTTAAATCGGACACATTTTTAAACTGTGTGTCATAAATCAACATCTCAGGAAAATGTTATGGGGTTTCAAATCAAAATATGACTTTCTGTTATGAAACAGGATATTGATTTCATACATGCCCTCATATGAGGACATCGGGACTAAAAGCATGTTTATTACGCATTTTGGGAGACACAACAAATGAATAGGGAAAGAAATTATATTTAAATTTTCCTATGAAATATTATATATTATTATGAAAATCTTGTCAATTATTACTCTCATTATTACACTTCTTTTTTTCATTACATGTTGCCCCAAAAACACATTAATATGCACATTAGATTTAGTTTATAGATATGGTAACACTTTATTTTGACGGTCCCTTTTGAACATTCTGTTGACAATAATTAATGTTGCACCTACATATCTACTAACTCTCATTAGAGTATTAGTAGACTGTCTGCTTAATATCAGCTAACTCTTTATTGTGATGGATCCCCACAGAGTTTCTACTGACTACAAGTAACTTTGCAAGTACATGTCAACTTATTCTAGCCCTAACCCTACCAGTCTACTAATACTCTACTAACACTCTAATGAGAGTTAGTAAACATGAAGGTGCAATGTTACTTATAGTCAACAGAATGTGTTAAAGGGACCATCAAAATAAAGTGAAACCGATATATTATATATAATGAGAAAACCTGTTTATGGTCATTTTACACACATTTTGCATTAAGAAAAATGGTATATCAAATCCTTCTGTTATAACATGGTTGAGAATGATCTTTATACAGTTTGGTGAAAAAAAAAAAATCCTGAAAACTAAAAATGTATTGGTGATTTAAAAAAAAAATCTATTGATTTGCCTATGCATGTTCATTCATCAGTTTTTTAAATTGAGTCCCGATGTCCTCTACCAAGGACGCAGCATAACTTATGAATGAAATATAATTTTTAATGTTTTTTATTTTAATGCTATAAACAATGTAATGACATGAAAAAATAAAAAAAACATTTCCTAAAATCTTTTGCCGGGTCTCAAGAGTTTAAGGCTATTATATTATAGTCTGACTTTATTGTTGTTTTTTTGTCTTCAAAATCCCCACAGATAAGCATTTTGTAGAATTTTATTATGAGAATTGTATTATGCATTTATATACATGACCTGTAAATGGCAGTGTGTATAGTGAAAATGTATTTATAGTCAGTGTTATGTGTGTGAGAGTTTGCTGGGCCGTTTGAAAGGATGGCTGGAGTATGGGCTCAGTGATTCTGCTGAAGCCTCAGGGCCCCCACCTCAGGGACGGGTCAGAAGTTCAGCTCCCTCGTCTGCTGTTCACACAGGAACAGCAGGCCCATAACCACACACACACACACACACTGGAGCCAACACAGAAATATCATAAATGGAGCTTGCTCTTCAAATGGTCTCAGACACAGAGCAGTGAAAATAATAATAATGTGTTTTATCCAATCCCTCACAAATTCCCGGACTGAAATGAACACATAATAGTTACAAGGTTGCAACTAATTTTAAAGCATATTATAAGGTTTAAACAAACAAGCAAACAAACAAAAAAAGACGTAGAATTGCTATATGTCAACAATGCATGTCTCATTTGCGTCTATTTTAATATCTCCCAAGGCACTTTAGGAGAACCAGCTAAGACAAAGGATATTTTTAAATAAAACATCATTAAATCTCCTAAAAGAGCAACAACCAAATGTTCTTGTTTGCATATATTCACATTAGTTCACGAGGGCAGCGTAAGGGTGAAGTTTGAATCCACAGTCGACAAAACCCTCTGCTCTGACTGGATCGTTGGTCTTGTTTGCATTGCAGATCCTTTCCAATTTTTTTCGACATGTACCACACGTCCATCATCGCGGCACTGTCACTGTACTGTTTTTAAAACCTTCATTCCCTCGAGAAATACATGTAAAGCATGTCAAAACAAGTGGATATGTGCTCAGCTTCTCCAGAGATACATAAAACGGAGGAAATGCCATGAAACAGCCCTTTCAAACTGTTTCATTTGACTCAAACAAGGCGCCCACAAAGTGCTTATGACATAAGTGCTGTCAACAGCAGCAAACAAGCACCCCACTCTTATTTACTCACTGTTTAAGATCATAAAAGGAAGATTTAGATCGATAATCCCTCCTTGGTAATCTTCCATTTGATCATTGTGCCAGAAAGTGCCCTTGTTGCCCCTCAACGGCCGCGGTTTCCTACGTTACAAAACAAATAAACATTCACTCACAACATTTGCGCTAACGCTAATTGACCGAGGGGCTGCTCGGTTTACCAAACTCTCCTAAAATCACAGTTTTATGAGCAAGCTCATTTTTAGCTTCACACACAAACGCATGCAGAGACATTTCTCAAACGTAGGGAGGATTTGAAAGGCTTTCGATCATTCCCCGCCCCGCGCAGCAGCCATCTTGTGCTCAGGCGCGGCTCTCCCAAGGGCTGGAATGATCCCAGTGCTACAAGGCTCTCTTTCATAGGGCTGCTCGGCTAGAGAGGAGTGCATCTCCTGTGCCGGCAAACTGGCTCCAGCCAGGCGCACAGAGGAGCGGGTGTCAGGCCTAAATGTATTTTTCAAACTCAGACGAGACACAAATGGCTTGGTTAGCTTCCCAGTCATTTTTCATAACACTTGTAAGCATTGTTTTTTCATTGTGATAAAGACATAAATGAACACACAATATAGATCATGGGGACACAATTACAGTTCTAAATTTCCTTCCTATTAAAGGTCTGAACAGTCAAACGTAGTTTTTTTTTGAAGATGAAATCCTGTATGACAATAAAGCATTCAGAAATAATTACTGTAAATGACTGTAATAAAAAGAAAGGTAAGAAATATTGAATCCTAAATGGTCTCTCAAAGATTTCTGCTTTGTAGAATCATAAAAAATAGTACCCTAGTGAAAATAAATATACTAAAATGTATTTGAAATACATTTATTTCATGCTAAGTATATTATTTTCATATTATGTGCTTAATAAAAATATCCTGCTTGGTATACTAAAATGGTATACTTAAAATCTGCAAAATTAATTTATGCGCTTTAATTGTGCAGAAGTAGCACTGAAGTCCAATTAAAGATATACTGAAGTAAATTTGATTGTGCTAAAGTGGAACTATTGCAAATATACTTTCAGGTACACTTCAAATATCTTGCATTTCAAGACTGATATTGTTCAAAGATCATAAAATCCTCATCAATAGTGACATTAAAACACATTTTAGGCTTAATATTAAGAAATGTGCATTGTGCCAAATAAGTACCAAATAAGTTAAATTATAATTATTAAGTCTTGAGCAATATGTTAATAGGTTTGAACTATACTTAGTATGACATAAATGTATTTTAAGAAGTAAATAAATAAGTGAATAATTAAATAAATACATCTTTGAATCTTTTATATAAAAATATTTTCCCACCATTAAAAAAAGTTATATTGTAAAGTTAGGAACTACGCATGTTAAGAAAATGATGCTGTATTTGTGATTTTTCTAATTAGCTAAAAAGTGTGGGTGGAAGCAAATCTGGGTCTAGACATGATATGTAAATTGCTGACCTGTGACAAAAAAAATTCACATGGTGTTAACAAGTTCTCTTTTTTCCCCCGCTGTGTATCCAAATATGTACTTGTGAACATGGAATTAATGTATCCTGTCAAGTCTTGGCATTGGGCATCTTAAGGCTCTGGACTCTCAGCGCCAGCTTGGATGTTGTGACCTGTAACTGTTTTTGTCAGTGAACATGAATCTCTTGTGCTGAAGTGCGTGTGGCCTCCACAGCAATATGGCAAACGATCTGAGCTCCTCTGTTCCTTCACCGTCCCCGCGAGCACAAACTTTCCAATCACTCATCCCTCTGCTAGCCATTTAACATCAGCTACCCAGGTTTCACCTTGTATTCATTTGTGCACTGCTGAGAGTCAAGGAAAGCTGCAATCTCCTACAAATGCTCCCTTTTGGAATTGCATAGCAGTGGCATCTAGCCAATGATAGATATGCATAATATTTCACGGGGAGACCCAGCAAATAGAATACCCTGCTGTGCTAAAGAAAACAATGTGTTTCTAAGCACTGAGATATAATCCATCACCGTGCCGTCAGAGGAAGAGGAGGCGAGGGGGAAAAAAAACACCTACCTGTTTTTCACATCAGAAGAAAAAAGAAAAAAGACAGAGCCTCGCTTTCTCTGTGCATTCACGTATGATCCAAGAGTCTTCTCAGACCCTAATCAAAGGATTGCTTTGCCTTCGGTACTGAAACGCAAGCTAATTCCAGCCATAGCAGAACAGATCCTTCGTTTCGATCAGTCATCGTCCACTCAAATGAGAAGAGCGACATTTTGTGGGATTAATTGCACCCTAATCCAGGGGTAAAGGAAACCAAGCTTGGTCTTCATAAAGTTTTACCACTGCATTCATGCCTTTCATGGTTTGAAGAGGCTTGGATGCACTCAACTTGAACATGGGAGTGATGTGGGTGTCAGAATGTAATACATACTGTACATTTGATCTTTCATTTCATTCTTTTTTTACTCTTGAAAATAGAATACCCTGCTGTGCTAAAGAAATTCATTTCATTCCTTTTTTACTCTTGAAACACTGTCAAAACACCTCTGAAATGACGTCAGCTCTGTCATTCACTGCTCATTGAGGTGCTTCATTGTATGGCCCATTGGCTTTTCGGCCCCATATCTTTCCGAGTTGCCCTTGAGTGCCATTAAAAGCTCTGGCGTAGAGAGCAGCGGCACTGGGAGCCGGGGGAGCGGAGCACCGGTGTGCCAGCAGCTTTGGCCCATGGCCGAATCTCCGACAGAGGCCTGATGGATGTGGTTGAAGGACTGAGGCATGAGTGGGGGTTTGCTGGCCCCGCTGGGGGATAGACAGGTGTTTTGTGAGGATGAGGCCAGGCCGTCGGATCCCTGGATCTGCGGTGATGTGTGTGCCATCGCTGGATTTCGGCCCTGTCTCCCAGCCCAAGCTTGCTCCCTGGAAGGAAATCATTCATTATGTGTCCGGGGACAGCCAGAGGACCTCACGTTCACACAGGCACAGTCTGATACCTACATTATGCAAAGTGACTCTCGCACCACTTCGACCTAAGGGAATGGCAAATGACATCAAATTCATTACTAATGATAACAAATCTATTAATGTTGAATGATAGCCTCATTAAATGGTTCAAATATAAGTCCTAGCTTATGTGTTAATGATATGTTAATGATTCTGCCAATTATTAGAGCTTAATGGCACCTGCAGAAATAACATTACCGACTGGAATCAAACTTCCAGTGTGCTTCTCTGGCACAGTGTGAGACCTCTGCCATGTGGTGAAAGCACTCAAGACCAAGCCCTAGAATGTCAGGGGACTCGTTACCTGTT
The DNA here is from genome assembly GCF_001515645.1 of Sinocyclocheilus grahami. NCBI lineage: Eukaryota > Metazoa > Chordata > Actinopteri > Cypriniformes > Cyprinidae > Sinocyclocheilus > Sinocyclocheilus grahami. The sequence continues at coordinate 449,573 of NW_015505600.1, read as the reverse complement.
AACGTTGAAGGAGGAGATGTTATCACACTTACTGCATGTTCTCAAGAAATTGCTCGCATTATATCCTATGGGGAACATTGCTTTTCTGTACTGTTTCTTCTTTTCTTTCGAATCGATTATTAAGCGTCTATGACGAAGATCCAAAACCCTTTCCAAGACCTTTGGACTGACAAAAAGTGTTGAAGGAGTAGTTCACCCAAATTTGAAAATTTGGTCATGATTTACTCATGACATTCCAAGTGTTATTTTCTTTCTTATGTGAAACACTAAAGCTGTTAAAGAGTGTCAGGGCTTCTGTTTTCCATTCAACAAAACTGAGTGGTGATTTATACCACCAAGCTCCAAAAAAGACAACAAAGCATTGCATAAATATCATGAAAGTACAGCTAATGAGCTATCTTGTAAGTGTTCTGAAGCCATTGGAAATCTGGCATATAATCACATTAGTTAGTACAATCTCATTTGGCTTCTTGCTTTTACATTCTTTACAATCAAACATGTGACACTCTCAAACCAATGGTGTTTGGTGTCAGTGACAACAATACTGATTGCAATGTGTTCGTAGGCTCGTCCAAAAGTTAAGTATCATCAAAAAAAGAAGATAATCGGGGACTAACAGCTTAAATTTCAATCAGAGTTGGAATATAGCAAATAAGTCTGTTGTCCTTTTTTGGCAATATGAATTAACCTTCATTCTGGGGTGAGTCAATTTTAAGTATTAAGTATTTTAACCATGCAGATGTTAGTAATCATCCATTTAGACTCTTTCAGACGTATTCTCACAGTTGCTGGGAACGTCTCCTCGGTTCAGCTATTGTGACCCCTGTGGAGCCTTTTGGGAAGGCTGGGGTAGGGGTCAGGCCTACAGAAGGTCACTGGAGGTGTACTGGTCTCTCTCTCACCCCTTCATCGGAACTCCACCTGTCAACTACACAACCATGGCAAAGCACACATCACATCAGCCTGTACATTCCAGACCTCCTCTCTCTCCGACCCCGTTGACCTTGTTTGAGATGGAACCTCTGAAAGCATGAGGCCGTGACGCATCAGAGAGCAGAGTGTATGGATGTATGGAGAGCATGCAGGGATGGGTAAGCATAATGGCAGACGAGACTCGATGCTCTGGGACTGCTCTGATTCTTTTGGGCTTGAAAAAATAGCAGATTTGACAGTGACAATTCCAACAGTGCGAAGGATACCACGGAAATCACAGTATCCCTAGAGATCACATTGAGACATGTCAGAATGAGCTATTATTCTCAGTATTGGACGTTTTGCACCACCAGTCCCTGATGCAATGACATAAACCTCGAGGGTGCATCTACAAAACTAAACAGAGATTCAAACTGACAGGAAGTTTTGAAGCTTAGGAGGATGGAAATGACAAAGAACCTTCCATACTGATGGTGGAACGCCGGCTGCTTCCTCCATAAGGTGGTATGCGGACTCTCTCTAGACCGGTGCCAGCTGTGTGATCATACACTGATGTCTTGGCAGAAGTGGCTTCCACATTTCTCTCTTCAACCCCCCTATCCAATCCCCCCATAACCCCCTCTCGTCCAGAACCACAGAGAAATCACTCCAAATGTGCCATGACAATCTGACAGGACAAGCATTGCGGGTCTGTTCCATCTGCTTCCAATTTCATTTTTGTGGAGGGGGAAGCTGTTAGATGAACGAGGAACTTTAGTGGGTGTCAGGCCTGTTAGATGAAAGTTGGATGGGTTATTTTCAAATGGGCCGCCTCACCATCTCCACAAGTGTGTCGGCAGTTGCCCGAATCTTGGAACTCACTGCTATGATCATTCCCTGATCAAAGACCTGCAGCCATGAAGCAGACAATGGCTGAGCTTATTTAGACCATTATATGAAAAGACCGCATCAGCCTGGATTGGTTGATGGTTTGGAGGTAGTGATGGTAAGTGGGGTAAGAGGTAACATCTTATTGTAGTTTAGCCTTGTCAGAGGATGGGAAAAAGAGAACCATTACTAATTCAGGTCTGCAAAAAGCAATTTTCCTAATTATGTGATGAAGGAAGTCAAAGATCTGGAGAATGTCAGAGTGCTAGCAGTCAGAAAACCATTTAAAATGGTTTACTGGGAGTTGGCTAGTTGTCTTCCTTTCCCAGCGACCTTAATTAAAGTAAAGTGTGACTGTTTGGTTAGAGTCCATGCAGCAAGGTGTTTTAATGTTTCAGTAATGGCTGCGTAAGAGGAAGTTTGAATGCTAACCACATGAGGGGATTTTACTGACAGCAATGTCTGCATTGTTTTAGCTCCTGATTCACTGAAAGATTAATTCAAAGCAAGACCCAGTGCAAACACATCCCAAAAACAAAAAAACAAAACCTAAACATAATTTGCACACAGCACAGTTGCCCATCCGGTAGGCTGGTTTTGAGTTGTTGAACTGGCAGATGATCTGTAAGCCTAATTTACATGTTTGTGTTGAAATATATGACAATGACCTTAAATGTGCATGCAACAGTGCTATATAAAAAACTGCACCTTTAGGAGTACAGCAGCTTGACACTGGGGTAGTTACCTCAACGGTACATTTTCTGTTTCCTTTAACATCAATTGGAAGTCTGTATGTACTCTACCTTATTCATCCCTAAAAGGTACATATTTGTACCTTAGGGTGTCTTATTAAAGGTACAGTGGGTGTACCTTTGAGAGTACTACATGCTCTAGAGACAGGCTATTGCACACCTAACAGCAGTGTCTTTACACAGATTTTTTGAGCTGAAAAGTCATGTTAATTTGCCCCCAGCCAACTGTAGGTCCAATGTAGGCATGATATGGACTTGAGGTATCGGTCCTACAGTACATGTTTTTCTTTTTATTTTCCATGGGTTCCATGTTGGACCATACTGGGGGTACTTTAGATAGGGCTGACATGAAACCCGTGGACAAACCCATTTAGGGCTTATTGAGATAAGGCCAACATCGAACATGTGAACAAATCCATGTATGCCCATACCTTAAGCCCATATCATGCCTACAGTGGCCACACCATGAAATGTTGGCTCTTATCTGCTCAGTGAGCATCTCTGAAAATTGCTCCAAGTTCTTTCAGAGGAGAAGTAATGTATCTACCCAATACAGATGGTATGAGTGGGGGTGGGGGAAGTTTTAGATAAGCTTGCACCAGTCTCAGGAACCATCCATCACCCTCTCCTTGTTTTTCTTCTGCCTCTCTTCCAGCTTTCCGTCTGTCTCAGTCCATCTTTATGCACTTTTCTCCTGACACGATTGGTGAAGGAAGCATTTGAGATACCACCGGAATAAATTAGTCCATGTTGGTTCTCATTTATGAGCCGTGGAACTGGCAAATGCCGGAGGGAAGAAAGAGTTAGTTGAACTCTCTGGCTCTTACTCTATCTTCCCACTTCGGTCGTCAAGCACGTCCATTTTCATCAAAGGTTATCGGGTCAATAAAATCCCTGACCTTGCCCAATCACAGCAGCCGAGCGGTGATTGATCAAGTTCATAAGTCGATTTGTGGCGTATTGAGCGAGAACAATAAAAATCAAGATATATAATATATTGGAAAATACATGTAATGTTGGCATATAATTCTAGAAAATGCAAATGTAAAATAGTCTTTAATGGCCTCAGTTTTTAGATTTCAATCACTATCAACTGTTTATTTTTGCCTTTAGGATTATTTTATGAATTTTCTGAGAAGACTACAAACTTTTTGTGGATGATGCTTTGAGAAGAAAAAGCAATACTTTGATAGTGCTTTTCTGTGAAATTGCACTAAGCACTCAGTCTTGGCAGTGGCCATATGGTTGTAATGTAAGCCTGAGTAAGTAGGGACTTAGCTAGTCCAAGTCTCAGCTACTCGAATGACTAGCTCAACTTATTCAATTTGTGGAGGTCAAAAGTTGATAGCACTGTTTCTCCTTTCTAATGGGAGATTTCTTCTTTTAGCTTTGAATAGGCTTAACTTCATATCACTGGCTAATTAAACAGATCCTAGCTAATCAAATAAGCCTCCACTTAGCGGAAACACAAAAGCAGAGAATTTGGCGAAGGCATAGCTTGGCATTAGAGAGCTCAATTTGACACTTTAATGACAACATTTTATGAACAGGCATCTCAAGTCCCTAAGGATGTCTATAATTAGACCTACTCACATTTTCGAATTACTCTTACCGGTCTCAAAGTCATCACAACAAATATGTGAACATGCTACAAGGTGCCACTATCGAGGACTTGTTATGTTCATCATTTTGGTGCCTGTTCAAGGAGTCTTCATGGATTTTTTAAATTGCAAATTACTAGTGCAATAATTATTGATAATTGGACTTACTGTAATGTATTACAGTATTCAATAGCTTCCTAAAAGTGACCTTGTGGATGAAGTGCATGTCAAGAGAATGCTTTGGGAAGCAGGTGATGGCGATGGTGATGGTTCATGCCCAGTATCTCAGCATCCATATGCCCTTCTGGAAGCCTGGCTGTCCAGGCAGATGGTATGGACCAGGAATTAGATTCTGGTGTTTAATTACTCTCATAATCAGGGGAAATAAAGATCAATTAAAGCAAAATAGAAATTAATGAAACGAGACAGCCATAAGCATTGCACAGTTGTCTGGGCAGTCTTGAAATTTAACAGCACAACATGCTACTTCATTGCTGGTGTAGTAAATTCACATTCTCTGCAAGGATGAGCTCTAAATGTTGTTACAGTGCGGATACTGGCTACTTTTACAGTGCACAGATCTTATGTCTGAACACATACCGTGTATAATTTTTTGTACCATTGCTCCATTTGACTGTGTTTTCATTAACACCCATCACTGCATGCTTGCAAACGGTCTACTCTTAAACTACACAGTGGATTACAGATTACATATTGGTGATTTGTTTGTGTGGCTTTTTTAGTATTTATGTTCTTTACCACATCATACTAAAATGAAACTATAAGACAAAAATATAGAATATTAGGTCATTTGCGAGGTAGATGCAAGCACCTTTAACCTTTAAAAATGTAAACTGAAAAAAAAAAATCCCATTACCTTACCTCAACACCAAACCGAAATTTCAAATGAGCAGATATCTGATATATACTCAATTTAGAATCACATCTTAAAGAGGCCCAAATCAGTGTGATATGGTTTGCTGTACACACACATGTATCAAGATCGGATCAGAACTGGGAGGCAGTGTAAATATGAGCATTCATTCTTGAAATGAATTCAACAATGAATTAATACAATTGCTGTTCAGTGCGTATTCGGAAATACAAACATCACCTTCCTTATAATTACATGTTTTGATCTGGATATTAGCCACACTTACAGGTTGCAACAGACCTTGTAAGTTATCCCAGTGATACGATCAGCAAACAAGGAAGACTGTCAAGTGATGTAAGATGCATGTTCTGATGGAGCGCTTGCAGAATTACATCATTCCCAGGTATAATTCTTGGGAAAAGAAGGGGGGATTGGGGTTACAGTGAATAGTAATTAAAGGTGTAATTTTTGTGCCATTAGCAGCACCAAACAGAACTACAAAAATCACAATTTTTTTCAAGTTTCTTTGTCACATTAAGACAATATCAGCAAATATTTAACCATTATAATAATCACACATTAAGTGTTTGCAGGAAAACATTAAACATGCCATGCAAACACCTATCTAGTAGCTGTTCTGTTCCTTGCCGCTTGTCTTTTGGATGCCTGGCACAGGTTCAGCTGCCCTCTACCAAGCTGTGTTTGTCATACGGTAGGGCCGTGCCCACCACCTGAGCCAGAGAGACTGTCAGAGGGTTGTGAGCGCTTGGGACCTGGCACACAGATGCCACCACACCGACTGCTACCTCGTCAGTTATAAATAGACCCTGAACCATGCTGTGCCAACCCTCATCTATCTAAACAGCGGAATCAAGAAACAAGGGAAGAAGACAGATTGAGGAGAAGTTTTATTCTTTAACCCAGATCACAAGAAACAGCCCTTGACTTCATTCCACAGCGAAATAAATCTAATCATATGGTTTCACGTATAGGCTGGCACTGTAGGAGTGAAGGCAAGAAAAGAATATAGTAGATTATAAAAGTAAATACCATATGCTTGGCAGGCCATTTTTTAATTACATTAGCATAATTCCACCTTTACTAGGCTAATGCAATTTTCACAGTGAACATTTAAAAGGATTGCAGATAACCACAGATCATTAAACAGATGAGGTGTTGAAGCTGCACAAGGAGTTTTATTGTACTGCTGTACTGGCTGTGATAAACTGAAAACGAATTAAAGGAATAGTTCACCCAAAAATAAAAAAAAATCTGTCATTATGCACACTCCCTCATTTAATTGCAAACTGCTATGTTGTTAATTTTTTTTACAACACAACAGCATAATTTTTGAAAGATCTTTAAGACAACAGTTATTCGTCAAGATTCATTATCATTGGTCATGTGACTTGCGAATACTAGGAATACTTCATGGTGGCATAATGCACAAGTGCACCATTTTAAATCTGATGTTGGAATGAGAAAGATGAAACATGCCATCATATGTTTTCAGAAGACACATAAGAGCACAAGTTTTATGGACTACTTTTATGCTATCTTTGTCATTGTCTCTCTTTGTCATCGCATCATTTGTTTATCAAAATCTTATTTATTATTTTATAATTTTTTTGTTGAACTTCTTTTAAGAACTATAATGTCACTTCGGAAATGTAGCAATTACGTGACTGTTGCGTATTAGCCTCAGGAGAATGTGTGGGTTGAGTACGGTGGACATCCGCTCTCTAGCGTCAAGCTAAACATGCCGTGATGAATGATTCAAAGATATTGTCTGAGACAACAGACTGCTAATCGTTCAAATGTTCTCCATGGCTACCAATTTCAAACATTTAAACAAAGGAACTGTAAAAGAACCATTTTCTTTTCACAATCCTGTGCTTCTGATCTCAGTCGCTTTGTCCATAATAAACAGTAACTGCAGCACGTCAACCCTCTGAAATCCCGCGGCCTTGGCTTGTCTTTACATACTGTCTGTTTTACTAAATAAAGCTTACAGCTGTAGTCTCGCTCCTCCCTCGGCGGTATAAAAGTGGGTTTACATTATGGCTTTCGGCCCCTCTGATGTGCCTCAGAGGACTCGCTTGCACCGCACTAAAACTCTGCACACACTGTCAGGCCTATCCACTGCTCCGTCTAAATAATTCATTCATGCATCACTGCTCCTCAGACACTGTTTTTCAAATGCCGTAATGAGAAAAGCTGTAAAAGGGTGGATGGTGAAAAAAGGTGGATCAAGAAGCTGAAAGACATGCTGGCCCACGCAGTCTTTCCCATAGACTGAAGTGCTAAAAAAAACAAGCGACTTCAAAAGGCTGACCTGCATTCCTCTGCGCAATTAGATATTTCTAATGTTACTTGTAAGGTGCGATGTTCATTCGACCTTGCTGCGGTGAACAAAAGGCAAAACAAAGGGGGACAAGAAGGCTCTCCTTGATTGTCGATGTTTAAAGGTGAAAACATAGGCTGTGCAGGGATAAATTATTTGGATGGAAGGAGCTGGCACAAGTTCAGAGGGCTTTTTTAAAGTAAACCAGATTGATTCTGGAGGATTGCGATTGGTTTGTTTTCCTAGTCCCCGTGGTCTTTACACTAGGCCCACTTGTAATTGTCCTCGTGTTTCAGCTAAATCTCCATTTCCAGTGAGGTGATTGGGAAAGATTTTTTAACTAAAATACTATGCTTCCTTTTTGATAAAGATTCATCTGGTTCCTGAGCTGTTGTCTGCTGCACTTCAGGAATATCAATGCAACAATGGACAAACTTTCCGAGACTTCTTATTTTCAAATTAAAAAAAAAGGACAAATAACCTAATTATTCTTAAAACTACTGTAAATAAAATGAAATCATAACAAATATATTCTGACAAACATAATAGTATTAGTTATTACAAGTTTTATAAAAAGCTCTTGGTGCATAAAGAAGATCTGTAAAGTTGCAAAGACTAAAGTCTCAAATTCAAAGAGATATTCTTTATAAAAGTTAAGAGTCAGCCACGCCTACCTAAAACGGCTCGTTCTAACACGCCCCCAAATAGCTATGTCACTATGGGGGAAGATTTGCATAATGCCTCCCAAATGTTCACGCAAAGAAAGAAGGCGTAACTTTTATTCTCTCTGTAGCCATGTCGTGCAGGCACTGTGTGTTTCGTTGTGAAAGTGAAACTACTTTGTTTGGCCTTCCAAAAGAGGACGATATCTGCTTCGTCATGCCTGGAGCTGATCCGTGCTGGTTGCTGAGGAAATACAACAACTTTGTGCTGTGGATCACCGGATCGGCTTTCACCGTGGACGAAGTGGAGTCCAGCCCGGAGTCGTCACATGTGGTTGCCGCAAGCCCTCCGGACGCTCCTTCGTCGAATCCGCCAGCCACGCCGTTCTCAAGCCCGCCGCCTCTGCTCACTCTAGTCCTCCGGCCGTTCCTCACTCTAGCCCCCGGCCTCTGCTCACTGTAGGCCGCCGCCGCTCACTCTAGGCCGCCATGTGTGACGCTGTGTTTCGTTGTGAAAGCGAAACTACTTTGTTTGGTCTTCCAAAAATGGACACGACTAGAAATCAGTGGTTAAATTGTAATTACAACACTGTTCCTGTAATTACAACACTGCACACTTCAACCCAAATATTCAGATGTGTGCAGCACATTTTATGGAGGAGTGTTTCCTGATCCTGGGAGAGTAGACTACAATGCCAGCTGTTCTGACTCACAGATTGCAAGTACGTTTTTATATTTAAAGAGTTTTTATATTATATATTTGTTTATGTTTAAAGCGAGTTTTTTGGACAGTGTAGAGTAGGGTTTGTTGTTTGTCATTTCTCCAATCACAAATGCTTTTGGTTTTATGTTTACGCGGCGCGATGCAACGCAACACAGTATAAATCATTATAATCCATAATTATGTCCCCACTGGATGCAATGAATGCCTCGTTTATAATGTTTTTTCATGTTTTTGAATCATCACTCCGACCTGACAGGACATCATCACAGTATGGAAAGGGGCGTAACAATTCCGTCTCACGCTTCAGGTATTCGGCCAATCACAACGCACTGGATAGCTGGCCAATCAGAGCACACCTCGCTTTTCAGACCGATGAGCTTTGTAAAAATCGACGCGTTTCAGAAAGGCGGGGCATAGAGGAGAAACAATAATGTACAGTATGTAGAAAATAATGTGCTTTTTGAACTTTAAACGGCATAAACACATTTCATTACACCAAATACACAAAATAATGTTCTTTTTAGCAACATCATATGACCCCTTTAAGCATAAACCCCCACTATGATTTGTTTGATGGTTTATGCAAAGAAAAAACAATGCCAGGTGGCTACACAGCATTTGACCACTGGATTTACACAAATTATTTCAAGTTTGAGAAGTGTTTCAACGTCACATCAACTACTGATGAACACATTAATTTTTATTTGAATTATCACTTATTAATACATGGTTATTTTACCATGTATTATTTACTATCATCTGATCCTCTTTCACCTAATATATTTTTATTTGAAGTACCCCTGAGATGTTAAAATACATATTTTAAGAATGAAGTATCATATTTGCATGTTCATGATTATCTGACATTGGTTATGGTCACATGACATGCAGGTAAACAAATAAAATATTTCATTTTTTCAGTAAGTGTTTTATTTTGATTCATTTAAAATTTATTGCTTTTAATTTTTACATTTTTTTAATGATTTAATTAATTATTAGCTTTAGTTAAGCTCATAAACCCCCTGCAGTTCCTTCTCAAACCCAATTTGGAAAACATTGACATAATATAATGTTCAATGCATTTCATGTTGTTGATAACAACAAATGCAATATATTTTCTTGCTCTTTGTGTGTGTATATATATATATATATATATATATATATATATATATACATTACTTACTAATCAGTGGCAAATGAGATTAGAGGGAGGCACCTTCTCATTCTAGAGAGCATTTGATTGGACAAAACTGCATGCAGTGCAGTTTTTTTTTTGTCTGGAAAAGAACGACAGATGACCTCAAATCTAATAGAAAGAAAAGCGAAAATTATGTTTAAAGGGGTCATCGGATGCCCATTTTCCACAAGTTGATATGATTCTTTACGGTCATAATGAAAAGTCTATAACATGCTTTGGTTAATATTTCTCAATGGTAGTGTAAAAAACACCCTTTTTACCCTGTCAAAATCAGCTGTGTTTTTAACAAGCCATTCTAGTCCATGTTGCTTTAAATGCTAATGAGCTCTGCTGACCCCGCCCCTCTCTTCCGTGGGGTGAAGAGCAGACTGTAAACTTCAGCCGCGAAACTTGCTAACTAGCACATTATTAGGAAAGGCGATTTGCAAAGATTCATAAAAAACCCTTATACTCACTTCTCTGCAGATGAAGCTGGATCACGAATGATTCACATGAATTTAAACGCATTTAGGCAGATCGGGGATCGGCGCATTCCCTTAAAAAACTAAAGTAACATTAATCCTCTGCGTCTTCAGCGGCTCAGATGTCGGGAGTAAATGATGACTGCTATATTCATTATTACATCCAACAACAAAACACCTCAATCGTTTAATCTGAGACGTTCTTGTCTTCCCCTGCACTGGAGTCGACACAATGGCGGACTGATGACAGCTCACTCAGGGCAGGTCTAAGGTAAGACGGCCATGTCAATCAACTACTGTGGGAGGGGCCTGTACAGAACTACATCATTCTGACAGGAATCTCAGGACGGCCTGGTTTGAGAAAGAGGATTTTAAAATAGGGATTAAAAAAAACACTGGGTGGATTTTTATCATTATAGGGTGGATGTGTACACACACTTCTAACACACATTTATGTTCAAACAACAACAAAAGTGAATTTTGCATTCGATGACCCCTTTAAGAAAATGATTAAGAAAATTATTTTTACAGTGAAATCACTGGGTTCAGATTATAGTGTGGTATAAAAAAAATTAAAATAAAAAATAACGTTCAAGGGGGTGAGTATTTCTAATTCAAGCGAGACATGCTTTGAAATGAAGCCAAAGGAAACGGCACTAATGTCAGAAAACTTTAAAGATCGACTGTCTTTGTTTTCCTTTGTTCATCTCTGCTTAGCAAATGCCTGAACATGAAGCCCAATGAGCCATAGGAGCAGGTCTGTCACATAGAGAGTCAAACCTTTGATGACAATTGTTGTAGACATGATGTAATAAGCGTATTAGAAGGACATTTTTTATATAATAGATGGTATAAGGCTTTCAACTGCAAAACACTTGGCGTTGCTTGAAAGGACTCCAGCAATTAACACATTTGTTGAACTTCCCATGCTGATGCATATGCAACAGCATACAGGCTTTAGAATATTGTGTTGCCAATGACCCTGCTACATTTCCACGGTGTCTACTTTAATGTGTGTAATTGACTCTTATTAAAATTTCATTACTGGCACATACACTATGCAAATGCCAGTTTGGACACAGAATGGCATAATAATAACTTTTAAAGTTAGCATTCTCTCACATGCACACTTTGCTTTTCCTGGTTTACCCAACGACGTTCTTCGTAGGGGGATGTTGGAAAGCATTTATTGCCACTGACTGTTAGATTGTAATCTATGTCAGATGTCTGGACTGCTTTTGTGTTGTAAAGTAATATGTGTGATCATCAGCGTGCCAGAAGGTTCCAATCTGCACTGTGCCTCATGGGAAGAGGTTGGAGTAGTCGAACCCTCACATCTCCATCCTCAGTCTGGGGTAACACCGCCTTTAAAGAGCTCTCCAACTGTCCTTAAGCGAACGGCCTTCAACGGTTCAAGCCCTGCGTCCAGGCAATTGCATCATTACAGACTGTGTTTGGTTTGGCCGAGGGAAAATGCATATTAAGATTGAGCTGACCATGTGCAGGACACTCACTGTACTATGCTAAATTATTCGACTTCATGCTATTGCACATATAAATTACGTTTTTTATAAATTTTATATACATTTTTTATCAAATAAGTTACGTTTTTATGTGATTTAAACAGAAAATAAAAGTGGAGTGATGTCAGAGACATTAGTGCAGCTGTGTACAACACTGGTTTCCTGGAACGGTCAGATTAGTGGTCATTATACAAAACTATTTGAATGAATGCCGGGACTGACCAATCAGAGCCAAGTATTTCCTGAAAGTCTTGTAATAAATCATGGTACTGGATGAATGTTCATATGCCACAGTATTTGCATGGTACTCCAATTGGTTCATGTCTAAAACATAGTATTACCATAAATGGCCATAAAAAAACATTTGGTCCCACTTTATATAGGTGGCCTTAACTACTACGTCATTACATTTAAATTAATCATTTGATTTTATTGTGTACATACATGTTTTTACATTGCACTTATATTTTTAAAAATACATGCATGTAATTGCATCTGTAATTACATTTATAATTACACTATTTACCCATCCCTTACACCTTAACCCACCCATAAACCTGTGCATAAACCTGTAAATCCGTCCTGTGCACTCAAATTGAACACTCTCTTCTCTCTATCATTACAAGACATGCCCCCCTACTGCTGATAGAAGTGTGTTTTGGGACTCGGTCCGATGCTGTGGTCAAAAGCGTTTTTCAAAAATCGCTCAGTGCACCTTTAAGGCCACCTAATATAAAGTGGGACCTTTTTTTTTGCGCATGTCTACTATGGTTTTTCTTTTGCACTTTGACACAGTGCTGTAGCTTCATTCAACCCACATGTGAAGGAAGGCCTTAGCATGCTCATGAATGTGTCTTATTTAAATGCATATTAAATGCAGCTTGATACAGTATGACATAGAGACAGAGACATTTTGGATGGTTGAAATTAGTATCTCTGCTCTATAACCCACAGAGCTAATGCCTCCGGGAGTGTGGGCAGCATGAGACACAGACAAGAGCGTACACACCAAGAGAGGATTACATGTTAACGCTCATTACGTGCTGTTTTTGGCAGTTTTTAACATATGAAAAAGGAGATGAGAAAGCTGGCGGTGAGGTCATTTCAATCATGCTAGGATTTGCAGTGCAGTCTTTTCTTTAATCTTCCAGAGATTTTTTTGCCTTTTAAAAGCTGAAAGCGATTTCAGATGTTTTGCAAACTTCCTCCATTGTGCTAATTTCATCCTCACGCCCTCTCTTTATAACCCTGCCTTCTAAATACATGTCAACAAGCCCAAAGTCAGCGAGTATGAACACAAAATAACTGACAGGCAGAGAGCATTTCTGATTAGTTAGTTTTCTGTTTACAGGCTGTCACATGCTGCCTTCAAGGCATGCCCGAATTATCAAGACAAGCACACATGAACAGCACAACAATGTCAAAATTAGTAGTGGGGAAACTGGATTTTGACTTGACTTCCTGACTTTGTGATTTGGGGGAATAATAAAAAAACTATAATTTGAGATGATTTTTGTTCTCCTGATGAAGAATGCTGATAAAGGTTGTAAGAAAATAAAGAGGTAAACAAAGCTACATTTCCATCACTCTCTGCGGCAGCAAAAGAGTAATAAAATACACGGACTAAGCATAAATTAAACACCTAATGTTTATATTTGCTTCCCTACTAAATAGGAAAAAAAACAGTATAGGAAAAGCGTATGTCTGAATTTATAGTAGCTATTCATACAACTGTAGGTGAAATGTATCCTGATGATCTACAACTTCTGGAGAGATTCTGAAGTGTGCATCTGATGGACGCTTTACTATCCCACTAGGCCACAGGAGAGGATTTGTGATTGCCATTGAAGCAACACAGCTGACGTAGTAGTACATAATTGCTTATTCAAAAGAAGTACCTACTCAGATGGGCTTTTCACACTTGAAATAGTTAACTCTGTGTCATTAAACCCCAGGTAAACAGAATCCTGGGTTATCTTGCTTCAAGTTTCACACTGCTCACAATTAACCCGGGTTTAACAATCAATCCTGGGTATTCAGCTGATGATTCACACTGTACTTTTCTAACACTGTTGCCAAATGCTTTCAGTGGAAAGAAAGAAGCTAAAGCCTGCTCGTTAAATGTCGCTATAGATAACATCATACTAGTGAGTCTCAGGAACAATCAATTGGTTTGTCACAAGTTTTGTTTCTAGGTAATTAGCATTGTCAGTGTCATTGCCTGGTTAAACAAGGCACACAATGTGCTTACATAACGGCTCTAGCACTGCACATCATCATATTAATACCGAATGTACTATAACATTTTCCAGAATGCACTTCTTGGACTATAAAGGTAAGAATTAACTCGAATTCACTTGTTTGCTGCAATGACTGTTTATACAACACACTGTGTTTCCGTGACTGTCCAAAGCATGTGAATGTGAGGTACGTGATTGGTTGACAGTCGCTAAGCATCTAGCTAAGCATCTAGCCTGTAGCATCCTAACACTGCATTGTTTCACAATGTACAAGTTTGGCACCGCAACGCGGGGTTAACGCCGGGTAATAAGCAGTTCTAACTCTGCTACTAAATTACAAGTGTAATGTACCTTTTCCCAGGGTTAAAAACTTAAGTGCAGCGTGAAAACCCTAGAGAGTATGTGATTTTGGACGTGGCCATATTGCCAGACACAGTGTTGCCAACTTATCAATTTTGTTGCTAAATTTAGCAACTTTTCAGACTAAAATGTATTCAACTTTTAGCAACTTTTGATAAGTGACTCAAAAAAGGCGCACATTTTCCATCCAAATTACACAAAAAGAGAAACCCACAGATGCTTACCAGACACATCCATTGTATTTCCTACTCATAAGTAGGAGCTTGTGGTGAATTTTTAAGATAGCAAGATATCTGCCAGATATAGTAGGGCCAATTTATACGTTAGAAGAAGTTGTAGAAGCTTTAATTAAGATGATTCTGCTTCAACATATGCTTGATTTTATTATACAATAATGCTCTGGTATATGCGCCTCGATCTTTGGTGTTTTTGTCCTGCTTGACCTAGTAAACAACAGTGGAGGAGTCCTCATGTAAAAAGCACCCGAAATTTGCATGCTGCCCCATGTGTGTTTTGTATGGGGCTGTTTATTCGCTGAAGGTCAGGCTTTTGTAGAGAAAAACTTCTTGCCCGATGAGATAAGAAAGCAAATTGCAGATCTATCATTTCTGCGCGTCTCTCTTGCTGTCTCTCTGCTCCTGTGCGGTGTTGACTAGCAGGGACTCTTGTGTGAAATCAGCGGAATAGCGGCTGCTTGGCTTGATTTATGACTCACTCTGGGCTCGGCCTTATCAGGTGCACACAAGCCCCTCTTTCTGATGCAGCTTGTATCTGAATGACAATAGAGGACCAGCAGCATTATACTTCAGATTTTCCCCCAGCTTTCTGGACACCGCAGATTACATCTAGTTTATTGATTTACGGCAGCCATCTTGAGTCGCACACAGACCTAGTAGCTCTGTGCCATTGTGGTGATAGACTCGTTTTCAACTTGGCAAACAGCGTTTTTATGTGAACTTGCTAAACAATAAAAGGAACATTTGCAAGGGCATTCTCGCTATAGTTATAAGCTCTTGTAAAGAACGGCCGTGGGTGGCTGTTTTTGAGACAGAAGGTTGGAAATTTGAGCGATAAAACGGCAGTCTCGGTACCATCCCGTGAGACGAAACGTTAATGTTTGATGACGGAAGGGGGAAAGAGAGAGAGAAAAAAAATAAAAGTGAAATCTGGGGCAAAGAGGTTTATTCTAAAAGCTCTGAAGGGGGAAGCAGTGCTCCACATTACTAAAGTGTTTCTTCCACCTCTCCTCCCTGTAATTGAATCATTGCCATCTGTATCTCTAGAGATAAGATATGTTATTTGGGAAAATTATTTAAATTTAAGAAATGTGTTAGCTAATGTAATTAAGCTGAAATTACCACAGCTGCACTTCTGTAATTATGTAATCTAACACATTAAATGATGGAAATGAGCATCACTCTGGCGGACTTAAACATCGAATGCCTTTTGCACCCAGCTGAAGAGTGAATCTGCTTCTGTTCCGAAGATCGAATGGAGATGACTGGAGCAATTATGTTGCTATTAGGGAAAAACGGTAAAAACTGACATAGCATGGCGCTAATAATGCAAGGATCATGGGTTTGATTCTATGGAAACACATGCATACCAGTGGAGGTATTTAGGTCTTTTTAGTAATAAATTCATGTTCAGTTCTGTTTAATTTAATCATATGTACTATATATGAATCTCTGACATACTTTTCAATAAGCAACTGATACGGTAATATTTTGTTTGTTTGTTTGTTTGTTAAACCTCAGGATTATTGAGTTGCACTGCAGGTGGTTAGTATGTTCCACAATAGTTTTGTGTTTTGTAATTGTGCTCAGTTTATGTTTATTTATTGCATTTAAAAAAAACGCAGTAATGCAGTAATAAATAACTACAACAATACAGTTCGATGTAACCTTTTTATGTGACTATTAACAAGAAGTTGGCTATTTTTAACATTAATGGTCATTTCTGGCCATTATTCATGAAATCTTCTATAAACACTTCAATTGTCATTAAGGTTACAGAATCAAAGTTATGATTTAGACTTGCAGTGGTGAAGTATTGTAATTTCTCCATTTCCACCAGTTTGACCCATTTATGTAAATTTGCAGACTAATTGTGATCGTGATCAAATTACCAGTTTGATGAATATTAGTTTTGGCTTTTACATATGGACAAAGTGCCCTTAATGTGTACTGATACAATTTATATTGTACTTTTAATGCATTGGATGTCCCTTTAGAAACAGCTTCAATGTTGAAAACAGTTTTAGCTGTCAGTTTTTTATGTTTTTATTTTTTGTAGGATTCTTACAAAATAGAAATAGAATAGAAAGTTGTGTCCTTGCTGAATAAGGGTATTTATTTGTTTGTTTGGGTGTGTCTCTTTGTTTGTAAATTATATACTTTTTAATGGCATTTTATCATAGTTTCCAAATATTAAGCACCAATCATTGTTAACACCACTGATAAAAACATAAATGTGTCTTGAGCCCCAAATAAGCATATTAGAATGATTTCTGAATACTAGAGTAGTGTTTGCTGAAAATTCTGCTTTGCCATGAGAAAAACAAAAACATATAGATAGATATAGATTACTAAACAGAAAGCATATTTCAAATGGTAAAAATACTGCATTTTTTAAATAAAATAAATGCAGCCTTGGTGAACATTAGAGGTATCTTTCAAAAACATAAAAAATTGTAAAGATTCCAAACTTTTGCACAGTACTGTAAATGTACCACAATTGTGCAGACGAAATTCACCAGTTTTGTTCTTTGAAAACCAAGTCCTTAGTCTCTGTGCTAGCTGCTAGTCATCTCTTAAATGACACTGAAGAGTGCCTTTATTTATTAATAAAGACAGGGAAAGAGCATGCAAGCTGTTCGCAGATCGCATCTCTCTCTCTCTGCAGGCATTGTTTGTTTGTGTAAGCACTGACACAGGCATCTTGCAACACTTCCTTCGGCATGCCATATTTGCAAACTCCCCGGCTCCCAGTTGCGTATGTCAAGTGTAACCCAATCTAATATGCCTGGCTGCCTGTGTTCAGATGGTCTGTTAGTGTGTGTGTGTGTGTGTGGGTGGGTGTGTGTCTGGGCGGCTGCCCGCTCTGCGCAGGCTGTGTGAAGGGCTGTCAGGGCTGGCTTCTCCTCCCAGCTCCCCCTTGGCTAAAGGAAATCACCCACACCTCTGCCACAAGTCCTGGACGCTGGCCGAGACACTGTCATGGATACGCACATCAAATTGCCCTAGGATTAAACAACAACAACAACAACAACATATGGGCCGTATAACAGCTCCGAGAGGGAGTGGAGCTCCCCAGAGGGAAAGTGAATAACAGGAGACAAGTGACCGGTGCCTTGGCAGCCAGGGCCAGAGGAAGCTGGAAGAGAAAGCTCAATAGCGAGGGATTAGAGCACAGCGGAGTGGGGATTAGCCACTGTGAATACAACAGAGGCTGCTGCGCTAATGTTCTCCTCACGACACACGTCGCAAAACGTGCACGCTCTCTCGCCGAGACATATAGAACGAGCTCTTGTGTGTGTTCGGCCGAGTGCGAGGGCTAGCCTGCAGCAGATGTTGTTGGTTTAAGCGGGGGCATGTGGCGGTTTGAGAGGCATAACCCCATTATGAGCACAAAGAGTCCATAAAGAGAATACACTGACTCGCTTCAGAGATCTGTATTGAGCAAGGCCCGAAACCTGTGCTGATTTAGATGAGCGCATGTGAACGCCATCACACTTACCAATGAGGAACTCAAAACATGGTGGAAGCAAATTTGTCTTTTTTAACTGTGAATGTTGACTGGTAATTTTGTGTAGCTAATGTAGACAAAAATAAATAAAAATACACACCGTGTCAAGTTTGTGCAGCAAAACTAAACTTTCCATAATTCTTGGTGAAACATCAATATTAAAATATATAGCTAAAGAATCAATTACCCACCAATGCCAAGTTTTTGGTCTTTATTTTGTGCCACCTTTTATTTATTTATTTGTTTGTTTAACTAAAATGCCTCTTGATTTTCCTGCTAAGTGAAAAAGGAGAAAAAAGAGCCCAATCATACACATCGTAATGATTAAATGAAATTTATTTTAATTATTTACATTTTTATTTTGATGTCTGTTTCTTTTCTTTTCTTTTCTTTTCTTTTCTTTACTTTTCTTTTCTTTTCTTTTCTTTTCTTTTCTTTTCTTTTCTTTTCTTTTTTTGTATGTGTTGGGGAATTTGGTGGTTGTGACTACAAATTTGTTTTTTTGTTTTCTCCAGAGAAAGAGCCCCCAATAATTTCACAAGTGTCTCCTCAACTCAAAAAAATTTCATAAAATTACTTCAAGGACAAATTATCTGTGCTATCCACTTTAATTTTTATAACGCCCTACTCTTACTGTATGACAACAATTGTCATATTTGTGTAAATTATATTTTTATTTATGTAAGAAATATGGCGATGAAACACTAGCAAGAGTAGCAATGTTTTTGCCTGTTTTGAGACTTACATCTGATTCAATTGGACTATCGAAAAGAAAAGAAAAAATGTAGTGATGGAATTGTATCCTATCTTTTGATTGTTGACTCAGGCAGATCTGAACGCAAACTTGCAGTCAACTTCTAAGAAAGGGCCAGGGTTTAAGTGTACTAAATGATTGGAGAAATCCAGCATACTTCAACAGAGATGCATCGTTTCACTGAAAGGTCAAGTTGTAACATTGTAATTAAAAATTACAAGGTAAAACTTCATGTTGACTTTTAGTAGAATCATAACTGATTATCCTGACTAATGAGAGAGTAATACAACGTCAAAGTACAAGACTATTTCAGGTTTCATTTATATATATATAAAAAAAAAAAAAATGAGAGTGAGACTGAAGTCTAGCTGACACTGGTCTGCCACATTGGTCAGACTTTACCGAACGAAGAGACAGTAGGAAACAGAAAGGAGAACAAAAAGGGTGAGTGAAACGCTCCGACCGTAATTGCAGCTTGTAAACGTAATGAATTGCAGTATTGCTGTCAGCAGAAGGTCAGTGTGGTGGGCCTTCTTCACTCCTGTTGACATGTCTGCTGGGACATTGTGGAATACATCCCAACTGCGCTGTTTGACTTTGAGGCCTGGGGTTTTGGCAACCCTGGAGACATCTTTCCCTAGAGCGCCTAAGAGAGCTTACACAGAGCTCTCCAGACCAGAAAACAGAGCAGTATTGTACAGCCGTCCAGGTCCTTAACAATGTCCAGTGATCTTGTCAAAAACTAGCTTATCATCATCATCGGCCATTTCCTTACAGCAATCCAAGAGATCACAGAGTTCTTCTTCTCGAATGATCTTTAGAATTATGAACACTAATTTAGCTTTTAAAGGGGTCATATGATGCGATTTCAATTTGTCCTTTCTCTTTGGAGTGTTACAAGCTCTTGGTGCATAAAGAAGATCTGTAAAGTTGCAAAGACTAAAGTCTCAAATCCAAAGAGATATTCTTTATAAAAGTTAAGAGTCAGCCACACCTACCTAAAACGGCCCGTTCTAACACGCCCCCACATATCTACGTCACTATTTGGGCGGCGTTATGCAAGTCTTCTCATATCTTCACGCAAAGAAAGGCGTAACTTTTATTCTCGCTGTAGTATTGTTGTTGCTGCCGCCATGTCGTGAAGGCGCTGTGTGCTTCGTTGTGAAAGCGAAACTACTTTGTTTGGTCTTCCAAAAGAGGACGATATCGCTTCGTCATGCCTAGAGCTGATCCGTGCTGGTCGCTGAGGAAATACATTAACTTCGCGCTGTGAGTGAGTGATCTTTTTTAGTATCTCAATTGTTTCTCCTGGCTGAGATTCGATTAAAAGGGAGAGTGAACTGAGACGTTTGCTTAAGTGTCCCGCTTTTCAGATTTTTCCTTTAAGAAAAAAAAAAGAAAAAAACTCTAGTAATCTTAATTGTCTCTCCTTTAGAAGATATCTCAACAATGTTTCAAACTGTACTTTCATCTGAAAATATTCCAAAGATCAAGAAGTCAGAAAACTCTATATGAATTCTCGGTAACACTTTAGATTGGGGAACACTATTCACTATTAACTAGTTGCTTATTAGCATGCATATTATGAGCATATTGGCTGTTTACTAAGACTTATAAAGAATATATCAATGCTTTATTCTGAATGACCACATCCCTTAACCCTACCCAAGACCTAAACATAACTACTATGTTACTAACAATTAATAAGGAGTAATTAGGAGTTTATTGAGGGAAAACTCTTGAATAACAGTAATGTAAAGCATTACCAAATTCTCAAATGACCATCCTTTTAAGTCTTTATACACTTTGTAGGTCAACAGTTGTCTTATTTGTACTTCTGTTCTATTCCTATACTTCTAATTTTGAGCTATGAAACATTTTAAAGAGAGGCGAAGTGATTAAGCTATATTCTGAGCGATGAAAGAGTATCTGAGTGATAGCATTTCCTCTGGGCAGCTTTCAAACTGGAAAATATAAACCATCATGTGTCACACACTTCCATGAAGCACCTGCTGCTCGTTTGATACGCCAGCAAACAGTCATTCTTGATTTCAGTCTATTTTCGCCGTGTCTGTCCCTCCCGTAAATCAAATTCTTTCATTCGGTTGTGTCCTTCATTGTCCTGACCCCTCTACTATCATCTGTCTTCAGTTTTACAATGCACCTTTATGCGTGTTTGTGTTTGCTGATAATGAGAATCCATTTCTCCCCCTCCCCTCTAAATATGACCGTCGACAAACAAAAGGCAGGAGCGTGTTCCTAAATTTCCTGCAGGGCCATCAGATGGGGATTATTATTGTTTATGTCTCTGGCCTGCCCTGGCCGCTCCGCTACCCCGCTCTGTCGAGCTGGACCTCGCCTCGCCCTGCCTCACGCACCTCCATGATGGATGACCATTAAGGCAGCTTATTGGAAATAGCTTGATTTATAGCCTACCGCTGCCTCAGTCTAATGGCTTCATTTCTTTCTACTGGCACATGATGTCACAGCCAAGGTCATTGTAGAAACAGCCCCTTTGTTGTGTTTTTTCACTCGCTGATGACCAGAAGAGAATGGGAGGTGGGTTGGGGAGCGCAGATGCTCCATTTGCATTTTTTTGCAGCGAGGGTGAGTAAAAACAAGGTATATTTTACTGTGTGCAGTATGGATGTATTAATGCATTTAATCATTCTGTTTTCGATCACCTGACCTCTCCAGCTACATGAGCAGTAGATGAACTATTTCTCTTGCTGACTGGGGCTTTATGGTCTGGTTTGATTTTTCTATTACTCACGTCCCCTTTAAATGAGCAGCATCAAATATGCCCCGCTCCCATTAAGAGTCCGGTCAATAAAAACGCCATTAGTACCGTAAAACCAGCTGATATTATTGAAGTCCAAACAAAATATTTCATTTTCTAGATAGTTGGATCAGGCTATATCAGGGCTCGATTATTCATCTAGGTCATTCATTTGAGTCGTTTGTTTCTTTGCAAAAAATTCTCCCCCCTCAGTTACTTCCTGAATGACATAATGAATATTCATGTTAGATTTGCAATGATATTGCTGGTGATATAAAACTGAGAAACACTGTAATGTTTTGAATTCACTATTTGGCCACTAAGTTTGCTGAAGACTGTCATTCGAGTAGCTTTGCAACTGCAAATATGTGAGTGTTAAGGTGCTATAATAGAATCTTTGATTTAAAATAACAAAAACAGGAGCGGAGTTTTAAGATAAAGTTAAACTAATTATATGATTCAATGAATCAAACCAAAACTCGAATTCAGTGATGGACTCTGGATCTTTCTTCATGTATTAAAATGTTGAAGAAAAATGTATTCAAATTGTAAAATCATATTTTCCAAATTCATTTATTTAAATTGCTTTGAATCCGCATAAATCTGTTCATTATATTTATAAATTACATTTATTCAGTTAAAAAGTATGAACATGGTTACAATATGCATAGCTGTGGAACAAGCAATATTCAAGTAGCTAAAATGCATGAGAATGAAGCAAACAGGATTTATTGATTGTACATTTATATATTAGTGTGTATTTAAAACACAATCAGTTTATTATTACAGACATCTTACCCATTTCTTACGGTTTCATTTATAAATGACTGACAACTATGCATTACATTAAGTTTATTAGTTTGTTTATGTTAAAACTGTAATCCAAATGGATGGCATTTTTATATGAATTTCAAATACATAAATATTTTTGTGAGCCAAAACTGATTTTTTTTTTAAAACGAGGGCAACAAACGCTGCCCAGGGATTTCTGGCCAGACGTTCAAATGAAAAGATGGATCTGATTCACTGAAATGAATCTTTCCAACACTATAATAAGATACGTAAGTAAGTGAGTTTAGTTACGTTAGCTAGTCACTCCCCAACACTGACACCATGGAATGCTTGTATTGTAATGACTCACTACCATCTCATACTGTCTGTGTACTATGGTATCACCACACAGTACTTCTTGAAAGATGCATTTAAGCAAACATATAAATAAATAACAAGAAGTTCACAGTAGAACATATAAATCGCTGGTTGTCATCTGTGCATTGTTCTCTACACAACAGACTGTGTGAGCATAAGTGTGAAGCAGCGCTGGGATTTTGTTGTTTCCCAGGGGATGGAAGAGTGGAGCTGTAGCCTGAACCCACTCTTAAATCACGTCTGCTCACCAGGCAATTCCTCTGCAGGCAGGAGAACACTGCTGCTGATTTATGAGAATTCCCCATCTCAATTTGTCTCTGACGCCAGGAATATATAATTCAAAACACTTTTTATTTACAAAAATGTCTTTGTATTGGTTTTCAAAGTGTGGTGTGTACATACAGAAAGGCACAACTACTAATTGCATGTTGTGCCAGTTTACAAATACCATAGTATTGATTTCAACTGCACAGTCATTGGCAGACAGTTCATGCTGGTGGATGGCAGATGTAAAACTACATTTTTACTTAAAACTAAAAATGATGCATACAGGTTAGGGTAATATGTGCACATATGTGTGCACATTAGAAAATAAATGTGTTTGTTTGTTTGTTTATTTTTTTATGATCTTGTGAAAACTGTCAAGAACATTTGCCAGAATGTATTTATTTATTTATTTATGTATGTATGTATTGATGTATTTATTTATTTTGACATTATTTCCAGGACACTATTTTCCTTCAAAAACGTATTACTGTAATGCAAAATTACTATTCACATTAAATATTCATATATATACCCTGGACCTCAAAACCAGTCTTAAGGGTAATTTTTTTTTTAATTGAGATGTATAGATCATCTGAAAGCTGAATAAATAAGCTTTCCATTGATGTATGGTTTGTTAGGATAGGACAATATTTGGCCGAGATACAACTATTTGAAAATCTGGAATCTGAGGGTGCAAAAAAATCAAAATATTGAGAAAATCGCCTTTAAAGTTGATCAAATGAAGTTCTAAGCAATGCATTTTACTGACCAAAAATTAAGTTTTGATATATTTACGGTAGGAAATTTACAAAATATCTTCATGGAACATGATGTTTGCTTAATATCCTAATGATTTTTGGCATAAAAAAATAACATAAAAACTCATAAATATATATATATATATATATATATAATTGTTTCAGTCATTCAGTTTAAATCAGTTCGTTGTATCTGTTGTTCTGTATCTGTAAATTGTCTATATTAATTATATATCTATATTAATATTATATAATATATTACGGTATTGCTTGGTAGTGTCCCTTTCATTTGTTTACATTTAAGAAAATAAAAACATTGAATTTCAGTAAAACAAATCTAAAGGTAATTACTACTGAGAATAATGGCAGTTTATTAAAATCTCTTAAAATAATGGGGGAAAAACTCAAAAGTAAAACAAAATAATATTGACATAATAATGGCAAAACAAATCGTATTGTTCATAAAAGTAAATAAAAGTCATTTTCTTTATTAAAAATAGAATTCCTCAATTAATATTAATCTGTAATACAAATTTGACCTGCTTGTGGCTTCACTTTATATGAATTGCTGCACGTTGTTTTTACATGCGAGCTGAGACCCCCTCCTCAGACATGCAGCCACGGCGTGATGGCGAGCTAAAGATTGATGCTGTTCATCTGTTAGAATGGGCAGTAAAAAGCAAACTGCACGGTGACTGCCCTACCATCACTGCTCTCATCTCTCTCAGATGCTGTAAAAGCAGCGTAACACTCTCAGAGGTGAACGCTGATCTCATCCAGGCTCTTTGTTTCATTAATACTGCCCCAAACAAACACCTGCAGTGTTAAGTGCTTCAGCGAGAACCCCCACCCTCCACCTTTACATCTCTCATCTGCATGAGCCATCATCATCATCTCTAACCCGCCTGTATCTGACAGACAGCAGCAGAGGAAATAACTACTGCACTGCTGAGTAGATTCCCTCAGTGCTGTTTCATTCTTTCAAAACAGCCCAGTTGACCAGTTTATTGTTGGTTAAAAGTACAAGGCATCTTGGCTTCCCTAATGACGGTTTTAGCTGGTCAGATGGGTTTATCTGCAAAAACAACCAGGGGTGGATTTCCCAAAAGCAGTGTTAGTCAATTATGGTTGCAGGTTCTCATTACCAACATAGTTCAAAACGTCGATGTTTCCTGAAACCACAGTTCATAAACATAAACATAAAAAAAATGTACATGGTTGGAACTACATTTTTTGTAAAACAATTGTGACTAGTTAGTTATTGTCTCCAAAGATGAATCAAACTACGATGTGTGTTATATCAAACGCACATAAGGTCTATGTGAGTAACAGACCAGCATTGCCCATCTAAAGCGAGGTAAGACCATCACGGAATTTAGGCTGTATTTCTCCAGCAGGACAGAGGTTTTGGATTATTAAAGAAGCAATAAGTGGTCTGGTCCTTTGTAAAGGAAGAGCGCAAACATAAAAAGCGAGTCATTACGAGCAAAACAAAAGAAAAGAATAATGTCAGACAGGAGAAAACGAGTTCGGAAGCTGTTTATTTCCCCTGGTAGCTGATGGGTCAGTTGCCAGTGGGCTTTCCTGGGAGTGGTCCAGTCTGGGCTCATTTTGCATCTTTTAATATTGCATGCAGTTCATTTAGTGGATGGGCAGAAGCCCAGAGCCACTCCTCTCAGGGGCGTACTTCACCGCACAGGGGAGCTTGGGATTGATGGCTCTCCACTCCCTGCAAGCCGCACGAGGCTATGTCTCCCCCACCTCTCCCCCCTAAAATGCTGCAAACATCCTTTCCCTTGGCTGCTAACTCATCAATCACACTGTCACTTTAATTTATGTGCCACTTCTTGTTTCGGTATCATTTATTTCTGGGCAAGAATATTGCAAGCTACCACACAGTCTTGGAGGGAGATGTTCCTGCTAGTAGCTAGAAAGAAATTTTCACCCTTCATTCTTAAAAATAAAGGTTCTGTATTGGTATCCGGTTCAATGAAGAACCTTTAGCATCCATGTAACCTTTCCATTTGCGCAAAAGGTTCCTCAGAGTGGACAAAAGGTTCTTAAATGTTCTTCATACTAGGAAAAATAAATGGTTCTTTTAAAAACTCTTCACCGAGATGTTCTTTGAGAAACCCAAAATAGCTAACAAATAAATAAATAAATAATCGAGGTCAAAAAATAAAGGTCAAAAGATGTTCCACAAAGGAAGCAGGTCTCAAATGTCAAGAAGCATAGATACACAGGCAATTCTACTTCCTTAACTCATAGAATCAGTTACAATCAGAATCAGAAACAAATCAATTTATTGCAAATCTTTCTCACCACTGTTTTTACTTTTTACAACTCATTTAGTAAAGCAAAGCAAGGTTATCGGTTTGATTCTCAGTAAACACAAACTAATAAAATTCATACACTGAATGCACTGTATGAACAAAATTCAGTGTGAGTAAAATGAATACATAAGATATGTAACATGAATACATGTAATATGCAGTGTGATAAATGTACTTCCATTCAGGAATTTCAGTCAACGGGGTCCGAGTCGGGGTCGGGAAAAATGATATAAATTCCATTTTAGGAATTTATATTATTTTGCTGTCTTGGTTAGACATCCCTTCATAAGCCTTTATTTTATACTTTTATCTCCATTTTTATGGAAATTGTCTTTAAAATCTTGCAAGAGTACTTAACATTGCCTCCACCTGTCAGTTTTCTGGTTGTTTCGGTGTAGTTTCACATTCATGTTCTTAAAACTAAAAATACTGTATTTTTGGTAAACAAGTGGCCAAAATGTAGCATACACTGTTACTAGCCCATTAGTGAAATAACAGAGTTGGTAACAGAAAATTTGTATTTAGGCCTACTGCTATATATACCTCATAATGACATGTTTTTTTTTTCTTTCAGCTCTGTTTTCATTATTCAGACACTAATTGTGGGGATCGGGCAGGGTTCATGCAGGGTCACTGTAATGTAAAGTCAGTGTGGGGTAACGTTTGCTTGCCCTTCACTGATTTGGGGGCATTCCAAGGCTCCCTGTGGGGTAACCTCAGTCTCGTTCCACTCCCGGCAAAGTCACGAACCCGACTCGGACCCTGATGACTGAACTGCCTCAGTTACCTGACTAAGATTCCATAAACACACACACACAGATATGGCACCTCCTTCTCAGCCCCATGGGTGGCAGAGAACTGAATTTACCCACAGGCAAAACATGAAACTCTTACAACGTAATAAAACGTGACAGCTGTTTTACCTCATTAAAGCTCACCTCAGAGTGAGCAGCGCAACGCTGCTTTTCTGAAGTTAAAGCTGGTGTCACTAAACGACTTCTTTTCACCAAATGTAACCCCCATCTTCCGAGGTTTATATTATCATATCAGGAATACCCTTCCATTTGGCCGAGTTTGCAGTAAACACTGTTGCCTGATACCAGCACTCAGCTCCATTAGCTGCCCTGTCTTCCGAATACAGATGAGAAAGCTGTAGACAGCAGACACTGGAGGCTGTGAGACGGTATGAGTAACAAGGTAGCGTTATTCAAGGTGCCATCGAGATGTAAAATGTGTCTGCTCTAATCTGCAGAAAGGTCGGCCAGTGGCCGCAGGCTGCTCTTTTAGTTTTCAGAGTCACAGGCACAATCAGCCTCCATGCCAACAGAGCCTCGTGGTTAGCTTCTAATCTCCCATGAGTTAAGCCAGATAGCGGACAAAGCCGATTTCTGCGCCCTGTTCTCTGGATCCATCTTTGGAGCACGATTCAATTATTTCCTTACTCAGCTGCTGGAATTAAGTTACAAGAGCCTGTAATGCAGTTCCAGAGACTGTTCCTGTCCAGAAAACACTGCCAATCACCATGTCACAGCCTGCAAGTTTGTGTAGTACCTGCCCTGAGCAAAGGGTCCATTTCGGAGGCGGAAGGGCGACACCAACTTTTTTAGATACATGCTAAATGAGTGTTTTCTCTTTAAGCTGTATTGATTTTCATGTACGGTACATGGCGCCGCGAAAATGAGGTCTGTCCTGTGGTTTTGTGTTCCCTACCAATCGAATGGAAACTTGAGAAGAGGTACGATCAGGCTGTCTGGCAGACGTTTGACTGAAATGTTTGAAAACCGAGTCGACGAATTTCATGGAAGGACGCTGAGCCCTCGCAAGGACACTGTCACTCTTTCATGAAGTTCACCACGTCTGCTTCTGCTTGATTAGGAAAGGCTAAAGTCTGCTGTTTGTGAAGATCATACATACAGAGCTGTGTTTGAACGGGGAACGTGGACCACGTCACGGTGGATTAGCGAAAACAGATTTGCATTACTTTATGCACCGATTAGCATTGCGAAAGAACCAGCGAGAGGTTGTTCCCTGCAAACACCCGCGCACAGCTGGACAGCTGGATTATCCCCTTATCTGTTTAAAAATTTATCTGTGCAGCTTTTTGCCTTGTAATTCTTTTGCCGAGTGTCATAATCTCTCATTGCGCTACGTAGATCTTAGCGATAATAAGCTAGCTGAGAGTCCAAGTACTTGTTTGGCTGTGACTCCCACCGAGCAGGGGGTTCCTGGCCAGGGGCCTGGGATAGAGAGGCTATGAACTGACTATGACACTGAGCCGGACCGGTCCACATTCACCTCCACGCAGCCCATCGTGATATATAGTCTGTACATAGACAGTCACTCTGAATAATAGGCTTGGTTGCTGTAAATGTCAGCTCTTTAAATCACGTCAGAGCTTAGCGGCCAAGCACAGAATGCTTCATCACTGCTTAAACTACAGACGGCCATTTATTATGTGTATGTTTATAAATCACTAAGGAGACCCCGTGTTCCTCTCGCCCGTAAAAGAGAAAGAGTGAACAGAGAGAGGGAGAGGAACAGCATATAGGACGGGGTCTTTGGGGCTGAATGTCAAAGGAAATATGAGCGGGCTGGCTGTGAGAAAGATTACAAGCGCTGCATATTGGACATTGCCGGAGCACCACCTGGTAGAAGTTGATTAAGTGCCCGCCTCCCAGAGACAGCAGTGCGAGGGAAGATTCCATTCTCCTCCTCCTAGACCCCCATTCTTTTTTGTCTTCTTGTCATATTAAAAGGAATCAAGTTTTCTTGGCTGCAATTTGCAATTGTTAAGAACTCTCTCTACCTGATTTAACCCATGAATATAAATTTTGTTAGTTTAAGTATGTAGGTTGATTCAGTAATGAAACAGTAAGTTAATTTAGATGTTACCGTTTTTTTTATAATATTTGATTAGTATTAAAGAAAATGGCACATGCCTGCCCACATTTTCACTCTGTTCAGTGTTCATGGTGAGAAAATAAGGATAAAGTACAATGTATATTATTATTATTCTTACACACCAAAGGAACTATAAAGGCAAAATGTGTGAAAATCAACCAAACTTTGTTTTGTTTTTGGCTGTGTAGCACCTTCCGCTTTGCAGATCCTTTCACAGTAATCATTTCAGTTAATCTTGACAGATGTGCATCATATTTCAGCACAGATTGTTTCATGAATCTGTCGCAATGTAACACAATTTTTTCTTGTCATTTAACACGCCAACACATTTGGTTTATTTTTTTTGTACAGTATCCCTGAATACAGTAATTCCCTTTTCCCCAGAGGCCTGCTTTCATCGGTCTCCCTCACAAGTAATAATTACATCTAATCTTCATTTTAGCCTTGAATGCAATCCTGAGGATACTGTATGCAGCAAACAACACCTGGGCTTAGTGTTATTCAGTTCACACATGCACCGATTTACTGTCATGGTTTTCTCAGGTTCTCTTGTAAAAGATGGCACATTGCTTTTTTATAATTTACCTGATTGAAAGATGTTCATGTTATCTCTTTTTGAGTGTTTTCTCTGTGTTTTCCTTCTCTTCTTTCAGATTTGATTAGCTCATTTTGGGGATAAATCTGCAGACTTGTAGATTTAAGCATGGAAAAAGCAGTTAAGTGGCTGCTTTAATTCAACATCAAAATTGACCCTATAGAGTTTCTGAATACACATGTCCTGTTTTGGCACAATTTATCAGTGCATGTTATTATGGGTATTTAAAAGGGTATTCATCTTGATAATATTTCAATATATAACATAACGTGCTTTGCCTCTAAAACGATATTCATTTTTGGCTGACATGGTTACTGGATAATGTTTTAGTAGCCAAATAGCTATTTAGTCATGCTTTTAGCGTAGTTAATGCACTCTGTCTATAGTTAACACACAGATTTAATGTTGCTTAACATTACTGTAATAATACCATAATAATACCAAACAACAATGTATTTGAAAAAGCAGCATTAACAT
This sequence comes from Sinocyclocheilus grahami, assembly GCF_001515645.1. NCBI lineage: Eukaryota > Metazoa > Chordata > Actinopteri > Cypriniformes > Cyprinidae > Sinocyclocheilus > Sinocyclocheilus grahami. The sequence continues at coordinate 419,274 of NW_015505600.1, read as the reverse complement.
AGAGAGGATGATTTTTTCTCTTTCAGCCGGAATGGAATGAAGTCCCCTACATTTCCCCCCACTGATTATCCTGATTCACTCTTAAATATGCATATTACAGAAGGAAAACAGTTGTGAATGCCCTTTCATTTGACATCGGTAGTTTCTGAATTCATCAAATGTGTCCCAAACAAGACAAACAGATAGTCCCACCCGAGAATCACGTCATTGCTTGAGTCAATGTCGCTATCTCAGGCCGCTCAAACAAACAGCAAGCACCACAAAGCCACAGTGTTTACAGTCTATGGGGAAGTCACCCTACAAATGACTTAGTTAAACCCTTCCCAGCACATACAATACTAGTACAGCAGAAAGTATTTTAACATCAAAAACGCTTTAAGAATCTATGTGTTCATAAAAGGATGCCAGCTGCAGACCCTCTGTGACTTCATAGCATTACCACAAATGAATGTATCCGTCTCCGCAATGCCACAGACATCTTAAAGTGCTTATGGTTTCTTTATAGTTATAGTTTCCCGTTGCAGCATTTCTCCCTTTCTCCATCTCCTTTTTCGTCTTTTGGAAAGAACTGACTTGTGTGTGTGTTTTTGGTGCACAATTACACCAAACCAAACTTCCTCCATTTCCCATCAACTCACTCCCATTTATTCTCTGCACGAACCATGTTCTTTGTGCCCTTGGACCGGAGGAAAATAGCTGTCCATTCAGGGGCAGGAAAGATGAAGTACACAAGTGAACACTGTGGCCACCATGTCATGTTTGTAAATGATCCTCTCCGGTCCACAAGGAAAAAATGCTGAGCGGCACAGAAAGGCAGAGAGATCTGGAGCGGTAATATACAGTCCCCCACGTCTGAGAATTAATACAGTTTAGTTCTGCAAGCCGAGAGAGTCTGTAATTAATAAAGGGGAAGAAATGTGCCAAGAAACGAGTTTATAATTAATCTCAATGTTAATACATCATGGCTCAACACTTAGCCTGTTTTTTGTCATTTTTATCTCCGCTTTTCACTACGGGTGGTTCTGTGAATCTGCAGGCGGCTGGGAAGCCCACCCTAATCCATGAGTTCCACCCCTGAGAGCTCCTGGGTGAGACTTAATTGAGACGTATCTGTATTGACTGACGCAATCTACAAGTCGCTCATTGAATATGAAAAATTGAGTTTGGAAGGAGGAGGAAAAATCAATCATATGGATCAACATGTACGGGTTCCACCCGCATCTCCTTCCCCTCCCACGGTCTTTATTGGATATCTGCATGAATAATGGACTCCTCACAGACGGCAATTACTACCGCTGCTTCTTTATTAAAGGAGGAAGGATGGCTGCAATATCTGCCAGCCTGGATAGCCGCTGACCAATCAGAGCGCATGCTGAGGTCACCATGGTCACTGCGGTCAGTGTCCTCAGTGTGGCTGCAGCATTCCAGTTATCCTCTTTTCCGCTATTCTGATACACCTTGCTCTGTGTCTTGTGTGACAATTCTTTGAAAAGGGGTTTTATGATGAAGAAGTCCCTTGAAGCAACACACTGTAGCTTTTGCAATTTAAAAGTTCCTGACCAGGAAGAGAGAGAGAAAAAATAAATATATATATATTTGAAATTCAGCTGGAAAAACAGCTTATTCAGATCGATCGATCGATCAATCGATCTATCCATCCATCCATCCATTCATCCATCCATCCATCTACTTACATCAGACATACATGACCACATAGAACAAGAAGTTGGAGGTTGGATGCATTTCTTTAATATCTTGTTTCTCATAAATACAAATTAAATTAAATGAAGAGTAAATATAATGAAGACTTATATTTTAATGTTATGTCATTTAATTATATGTATACACTTTAAAAAAAAAATATATATATATATTCACACTTTACTTTGGGGACCAATTCGTTCTATTAATTAAAGCTTTTGCCTCAATAAACATGTAATTTGCTGCTTATTTATAGTCAGTAAGATAGTTGTTAAATTTAGGTACTGGGTGGGATTAATGGATTAATGGATTTAGATTAAATCTAAAATATGCTCATCCAGAATAAAACAGTAATATGTGCTTTATATGTACAAATACACAGCCAATATGCTAGTAATATGCATGCTAATAAGAAACTAGTTAATAGTGAGAATTGGTCCCTAAACTAAAGTGTTACCAATTTTTCATGTTATTTCAAGTTTAAAAAAAAAATTGTATCAATACATCTGTATGTCAACTATTGTGTCTAGTAAGAACGTTTAGGAGAAACATCTGAGAATATGCCTGTTTAATTCTTAAGGTCAGAGAGAGGGTGAACAATGGTGATAAAACTACATTGTAACAGTTTTTGGTGCAATACACTGAACCTTGAGAAAAATAAATAATTCATTAATACAAAAAGTATGATATGTCTGCTTTAAAAAGTCACAGTGCAGTGCTCCAGACAACAAGCTAACTAAATGTTTGAATTGTCTGGCTAGACTTGTCCTTGAGACTATACCTCACTTTTTTCTTCCACCCTGTGTCTTTCCCCTCGCTCTGTCTTCATGGCTAAACTCTAAAGAAAATATCTGCAGTATTTCAGCTTTGCTGAGAATCAGTCATCGGCCCCCACTGATCAATGGGAAAGAAAACAAATCTTGTCCAGAGGAATTTGGCTGTCCGACAACGACCTTTAGTGAGTTGCTCGCCTAATCATAAATGACATAGTGCTGCAGAGGAATAAGTGTGAAGTAACTGGGCTCTGACAAGCTAACGGATGGGTCGTGGGCGTCTGCTTGCATGGCCTTGCCCATTTGAACCCTGCACTTCCTGTGTGCACCCCTCTATTACTAATGACCCAACTATTCCATTTTTATTTGTGTACACAAAAATATAGATAAGTGTGACATACTTGACTGCTGAATCACCGCCGCACATTATGGGCCGCCGACCCAGCGGCTATGTTTTCTCTTGTGGTGCCACCACACACAAAGTGCCCCGTTTCAGTGTCACGGACAGGCACAGAAAGCACATTGTCCCTCAGTGCTTGGGAAATGTCTGTGTTGGGACATTAATAGCGACAAGTATAATTTCCCCTCTCTCACTTCCTTTCAGCTGAGCCTTTGGGAAAGTCAGAGGATGTTACTGATTGGGAAAAGAGTTTTATCTCAAAGGGGCAGGGGCTCATTTACTCTGACAATGGGAAGTCATGAACTGTAATTGATGTGCTTATAGGCTAACATCACCATTACCATTCCTCATACTTATTTTTGTATCAAATCATATGTGTTATTGAGGAGAGTTGTGTGACATCTTGTCTAAGCTATCATACACTAACATTTACAGTAGGTGGCCTATTAGACTATGGACTATGCCATGGTCAAATTCAGATTTCATGGAGTATTTAATAATTATTTCACTAAATCAGTCTGACTGCATTAGGTTACACTAACAAAAGTCATTCAGAAAAGTCAGACCAGGTATGAATACTGTAGCTCCCTTGTGAAAGCGTAATACTTTAAATAATAGCAATTACACTAAATTTATATTTTCAATTTATATAAAATGCTATTACTGCCTTATAAATTCACTGACTATTGCTTTTATTGTAAACTAAAAAACACTTTCTATATTGAATAACATCACTTTGATTAAAACTTTACCTATTGAAGTTACAATTTAGTATATTTAAAATATATTAACTTTGAATAACACACTATAGTTAAAATTATAATCAAGTATTTTACATAGCATTTGGTATGTTAGTGCTTTAGAATGTATTTAATATGTTAGTCAACACATCAAAATAAGTAATAATGTCCTTTTTTAAATAATGACAGAATTGTATTAAAACAATTATTTAAAATGCACTTTAAAGTCAAATCAGTCATGAAAGTGTATTATATTGTCTGTAAGCACAGCTTTTTAAATATACTTTTAAGATTTGAAGTAAACTACAAATGCATTCAATTCAATAAGTGCACTTCTTTTTTTCATAAGGGATCCTTAAGCTAACAACAGCGCACCATTTGCAACTGGTATGTAAATATAATACATTCCAGTTGTACCTCAAGTCCTCTTTAAAATGTATTTTCAGAGTAAAGAAGATACTGTTACCATAAAGCTTCTGGTTTCCACAGTGAAACTCATTGTTTTGCATAGAAAATGACTAAATTACATGTTTTGAGGTTGAGGAGTAATACAATAAGAGGACCGACAGCATGTTATAACATGACATTGCAGATTATGTGCTATACTAAAGAACTACTGAAGGTTTCTATAGCTACCTGGTCAGAGACATACACACACACACACAACCTTATAAAATTATTAGTTATGTAAATAATATGCAGTATATCAATTATCATTGGATAAGCCACTTGCGCTTCACTTGCTGTTGCTGTTTCTTTAGAGCTTCTTGCGATTCCAGGAGTTTGTATGTGTAAAATGTGCAAAAAGAAAGTATCCCATCTTTTGTTGGTCAGGTATGTCTCTGTCTCTCTTTCACGGCAGGGTTAACGTTATACCCTTGATCTTGCCAGGTAGATGAGGGTTTAAATGAGTCTGATTACCTTTCCTGCACAGATGCAGAGCAGGGCACACTCCACAACACACACACACACACCTTAGTGCTGGTGATCATTACCTTCAGCCTGCTCCCTTGTTAATTACCAAAGCCAGTTTGACCTTGGCCACTGTTTAATTCGTTTTTCAAGAGGTGACAATTATTAAGGATTCCAATTACATCTGCCTGTGTGCTGTGAGCGAGAGGTTACTGAAGACATTCCAACTGTAATGGAAGTCATTTTCATTTTATAGCTGGAGACAATTGTACAAGCTGTATTTAATCAAGAATATGGGTTATATAAAGCAAATAAGATGTCAAAACAATTAAGCACGAGTTGACACATGGCAGCCTATAATGTCTACAGTACTTCACATATTCCCACAGACAACAGAAATCTTACTTTAGATCTCTCGAATGTGACATTATATCAGTTTCTTTTTTTACTAACTATAAATTAGATGAAGAGCAAATGGAGACTTTTGCTTAACTCTCCAGTTTCTCAGATTTTTTTTTTTTTTTCAACATCTCACATGTTTCCTAAAGAGATTCAGAAGCAACATCTCAAACTGTGCTCTACCAAGACTACATCAAAAGACATATGTTTCAATATGATGTCAAACATTTCTTATCAAATTATCTTGAAACCATTCATTTTTTGCTAATTGTTTCTGTCTTGTCCTCCATTTAGGAGAAGCACTTGAGACAAAGTTAAATGGAAAATAACTGAGAACTCAATTAAGTCTCCTGAGCAATGAAAGAACAACCTCTGAGCAATGACAATTTCCTCTGGGCTTTCTAGAACAGATCTTATTTTATTTTTTTTAATTGTTGAAATCAAAGAAGATTATTATCTACCTCGTTCCTTTACAAGATACGCCCCAGACGCACACAGACAAGCTCGGTGGGATTATTTCATTAAGGCATGTCAGAACCTGAATTTTAAATCAGTGCCTCCACCTCTTGTCTGTCTTAAGGCTAGGCCTTTCTCTCTACATTATCCCCCAGTTAAATCCACAGAGTTAAAGGTCAGGCCAGACACAGGGGAGTTGCTACTTGGCAGTGTTAAAGCGTCGTCTTTATGCAAGCTGAGCTCAATGAGGAGCCTCGGGCCCCTGTGCCACCAAGTGGGCAGCCGCCAGAGAAGCAGGTCACATACATATGCATCAAATCAGACATGCACATGTAAACTGCTTTTAATAGGCTTTGACAGGAGAAGTTGTGCTTGCTGAACGTGTATACATCTAAGTTAGATCACACGGTGGGTGACCCACTGACAGTACGGCCCATCTTAACTCAAGCCCAGTCCCACTTGCTCAAGCACTATTGGAGACTAACTTTTAGCAGCTAAAGGGCAATACGAAGTCTAAATAATTCTAATATTTGGCACATTCCCACAATGCATTGCAACAAGGGCAATGCAATAATCCATCCAAGGTGGTGAACTAAGCGAGGGAACCCTTGAAAATAAGAAGTGTGCTTAATTGTACTATAGTGTACCACAGATGCTAATATAGTAGAGATGCCACTTTTATTTTTAAGAGAGTAGTTGCCTATGTAGTCAGTGTATAGAAGACAGTTTGCTGTTTAAGTTTTGAAACAGAGCCAAGGTCTTGCAATACTTCATTTAGTAGTCTACCTGCTATTACCTCGCGGTGCATTGTGCATGTTGGGACGTTTGCAGTCTGATGTTTTCACCTGTTAATCTGAATGAAGCATTAAATCGGAGAGCCTTCCGCCATCCCCCAAATAACAGTGGAATTATTGTAAAAGCTCTCTGGTAATTGGATCAGATGAGGCAGATAATCAAGACTGAAGTTTTTTGTTTGTTTTCCCTTGCTGGCCAAGCAGCGTAGTTGTGTTACAGCCTCCTGTTCGGCATTTCAAAGATGAAGGAAGAAAAAGCCTTTGACATGACACTCAAAACCCAGAGCGTGAGCTGCCAGCATTGACAATGCTAGCGTGCTCGCTGTCTCGCCATCATAAAGCAGTTTGTTGATGGGCTACCTGCCCTAGTCTGTCTGGTGCGGGACCGTAATACAATCTGTCTCATTCAGACAAGAGGAGACTGCCCCCAGGCATCGTACTATGCCCTTAATCACGACAAAAGCTAAGATGGGACTTAGATAGCACATCAGCCTTCCCTCAGATTGCTAATTATGATATCATTTTTCAGCCACGGAGGCTGGAATGGGGAGTTCTCTGGTGGAAGAAGAGATTCCGAGCTCCGGGGGAGTCTGGGAGAAAAAGTTTACGGTCTCCAGCAGTGTCGTGTGCTGCAAATGATCCTTTCAGCATAACCTGCGTTTGCCACTCGTAGTCGGCAATAGTCCTTAATCTCCCAAAGAAGCACTCGAGCCCTGACGTATTTTAGCTGCCTTTGCATGCGGTGCAGGGCTCAAAATCTCCCTGGAAGTAAGTCAGTCTCTGTAACACAAGTACTGAATCGGCCTTTGACAATGTAACCAATGTTGTTGTAAGAGGGCCCCCCTGAAAAAATGATTTAATCATTTTTCTCTTTCTCACTTATTTTCCCAGCATGGGAGCTGAGCAGCATTCCAAAAAAGTGAGGGAAAGACATTACAGCAGCCATTTCCTGAGAGCAGGGGAGGAAAGCTCTTACAAGGCACTTCTTAATAGGATCGCTGAGCGCTGAGGCCTTAAGCAGACTACTCGTCTCCAAACATCTTCAGGGATAAAATACAACCTTGGTTTTAGACGGTGTAAAACACCTTTTCCCCCCTTAGCAACAGAAACAGAGACGTAGTCAAAAGAGAAAACTGATTTAGATTTGTTTCAAAGAGAAATGTGTCATTTTTCAACGTTATTATTGCAGGTTTAACAGAATAATGGAAGATTTGTTTGAGATACCTGTTTGGAAACAGTCATTATTTGCTCTTCCATTTGCCACGGCAACACCCAAAACTGAAAAATTCTATTTACACACTCTCATATTGTCCCAAACCAGTCTGATTTTCTTCTGTGGAACTCAAAAGAAGATATTTTGGAAAATGTCTCAGAACTTTTCTGTCCATACAATGGAAGTCAATGGCATCTAATATGGTTTTTGCGCTATGGACAGAAACGCTTCTCCAAATTATTTTATTTTGTGTTCCACAGTAGAAGGAACATCAAGTCAAGATTAAAACCCATTCCGCATGTCTAAAAACCAAACATAAAACCCCATGGACGTGTCTCCAGTGGACATTATTTCCACACTGAATGGAGAGGTAGGACAAGCTGTGCTGAACCTGTCTCTTTGGAAATAAAGATCAGCCATTGAGGTCCAGTAGCATCTCTATTCTTCTTCAAGCACATATTGTTTTCTAATCCTGCCTTGGTCAATAGCTGATATCCACTTGAAATCTTTGAAGTAGTGTGTATATATGCCACAAGTGGTCTTCGTGTTACAGTAGATCGCTTTACCCCGTCCCATTACTTACAGGTTTGACGGGGTGACTAGCATTAGTCCAGAGCCGGTGTGAGGGTTTGAGTGGCACATTAATAGCGTCCCCTGCATGAGACTTATTGTATTCAGATGACTGCAGAAACCGAGTACATTGTAATTATACACCTGATGTTGATGGATGACTCCAGTGTTTAAACAGGAGAAAATTTCCTTTGTAAATTAACACTGCTCTAATTGCATCGTCCTTAAAATAACTGGGGCACTGACCCTGGCCAGAAGAATCTGGCAGTGTGAACCTCTCACTGATTCAATCACTTTGCCCTTAATAAGGTCTATTTTTAGAGGAAGAGTAAGTGTATGCATATGGAGGGTTTCCCAGATCTATCAGTCATAGAGAATGGCTGTACAATTCAGAACTATATATATATATATATATATATATATATATATGTATATGAATTATACAAAAAACTTTGTAAAAATGAATTTTGTGTCTGTGTTACAGTGTAATTATACATTTAAGTACTAAGTATGAATTATATGCACTTACTATATGGTTAGGGTTAGGCTTAGGGTTACTTGCAAGTAATTATGCATCGTTTATTGTTATCATAATAATAAGTACATGTAACATGTGTAACAAGGACATCTTAAAATAAAGTGTTACCAATTTTTATAATGAACTGTGCGAGTCTTTAAGTGTAAACAAGGGATATGACACATTATTTGACATAGTAACTGATTTGCTGTTAGTTTTAATGAGCAAAGCTGATTTGTGTATTCATTCGGCATATCTCATCTTTGTGTCTATCCTGTGCTCATATAACCTGCATGATAATTCCATCAAACATCATTTATGCTAATGTAATTACTGCAGAAACATGATAGCTAGATGCGGGAAATTTATTGCTCAGAGGGGTTTGGCACTAAACATTCAATTAAAATATTACGTTTCGTCAGATTGAATCAAAACATAATAAAATACAGGGGACAACTGGTCTACCAGGTAGGAGACGAGTTTCTCTGAGAGATTTTCCAGAGAAGTGAGTTTCTGTGCAATTCTTTGGTCATGTGCCATGTTAACTGGGGTGTGCGCCAGGGGACCGTGCCAGCTTTGGCCAAGGTCGACACAGATGTACTACAGTGGAAACCGCTGGATTCAGACGTACATCAAAAGAAAAGACCTGAGATCAGGTTTCATACTCATTCTGTCCACCTACGCTTGCTTTTATCTAACAGCTTCAAAGCGGCTTTAATTTTTCTTAACATTCCTCAATGTTGTCACAACACAAGAACTTTTGGAGCTAAGCAACAAACAGCTTTGCGGGGCAGATGTAACTTTAAAATTTGTGAGATATCTCTTTCCAGGCAAATGAAACAAACACAATTAGGCACGCCAACTGGCAACCATAATCAAAGGAGAAACGCGCCACATTTACTTACTACTCTATACACCATTTCTAGATGTTTAACACGCCAGACTCGATGCTTACAGATGTGTTTCCAAGGCGATAAACCTTTCACTTTGGAAGGTGACACGTGCTCAGAGGCAGGGGTGCTTGATTCACTCTGTCATATACGCAGATGTCTCAGAGGCAGAGACCTGAGGAGGTGGAGGGCATGAAGACCCCAACCAAGCCCCCTGCTAACAATTTACCAGCACCGAGAGGTGAACCGTGCCACCTTTTTAATTACAATAGCTGTTTTTCATAGTATATGCAAAGCAAAGCTTTGTGAGGTGATGAAACAACTGCAGAGTGAGAAGAGAAAAACAATTTATCAAGTTACCCCCTTGTCAAGCGCTCCCATATGTACCTTCCCAGGAGTCACTGCTGCGGTGTTACGCACACTGTACTGTAAGTTCAACTTCTGAGAAGTAACAGAACAAAAACATCCATATTCTGCTTTCCAGTGTGCATGTAATACTTTTTTTTTTATTTCCTGACCTGTGACTAATTATGTGTGTTTAAGGTCGAAACCCAATTTCTGTTAAAATTGTGTTATTAGTTTTGCGCTGTATTGTTTTACTGTGGAAATATCAGTATGTTATGTTGATATTAGGCTGAGATTAAGACGCCAGCAATGTAGTGACTGGTGTTATTCTAATCAGAAACATAATTTAACTTTCATGAATCAACCTGGCTCCTTTGGATTATTAAAATAAATGTAATTTCAGGTACAAATCCCCCCAACTGCATAGTTTCAGCTTTTAAAAAAAAAACACATTAAGTGTGTGACTTAGTGATGTAAGGTATAAATAATTTATACGTTTATAAATAATTGTGAAGTCTTACAGTAGCATGATTCAAAAGTGTTTTTGCTTTTTTTTTTCTTTCCACCAAGGAGATAAGTTATTCTCATTCTTCTTGTAGAGGATAATGAGACACTTTGTCCTAATTTCTTAAAATTCACATTTGAATTGCGTCTCAAAGGACAATTCATCTAAAATGCAAAAACATTCAATGTTTTATGAATAGTGTTTCACACTGATTTGCGAGTCGTTTAGTAGTTTCTCCTCCTTTGCATTGTGTGTCTAATCCAGGAACATGACCTCATTTCTGTAGTTTTTATTCCCTGTGCTTCTTTGCAGCGTTTTCCACATTTAGAGCGCACCCAAAGCCCAGAGCGCACAGCTGAATGCAAAGATCTGCGGCAAAAAGATGGTGTATGGTGGGTGAATCCCATTAAAATGATGTAGTGTAGTATATTTTAGGACATGCTCACTATTTATTGCACTTCTTGCTTTTTTAGGATCAAGTGGTCCGGCCATGGAAAACGAACAAGAGATTGTGGTGTTGCAGTTCTAGATAAAATGTGAATATTACCATACTAAATCAATGGTTCTCAACTGGTGGGCTGCAGACCAAAAATGGGCTGTAGGCCTCTTCTAAAGCCCTGAACAGCAAGGAAAAGCAATGCTCAATGTAAATAATAAAATGCACCTAATTACATAAATGTGTATATGCCATATAGGACAGTAATAAATGGATCAACCTATCAAAGAGTCAACAGAAGGCTTATCACTGAATGTGCTTCCGGCTCAGAACATCAGCGTTTCCAAGCCCACCCAGCCTCCCACAGAGTAAAACAGTCGTTTTCTTATTAATGATAATCATTTCCTGTCGGTTGTGTTCCAGTAACCTGAGTGCATCGCAATAACATTGATCTGAAGATCCTTTAACTGAGCACTTGATCCCTGCACTGCGCTACTGATAGTCAAACCATGTTTTATTCATCTCTAATTAACTATTTTCATTTCAGATCATGAAACTATACACTACAGGTGCAGACATTATTCGGCCACAGTAAACCACAATTTCTTTATTTAACAGCACCCATAAGGTTTAAAAAGTATAAAAGCACTGATAGGCTATTGTTTTTATCTTCCTATTTTTCTGAATTAACCAATATGATTTGATAAGTAGTGTTTTTCCCATTTATTTGTTCAGATATTCTGAAATTTCAGTTGTTATTTACATTATATTCTACTTTCTCTGTGATAACCTGGGTTATTTTTGTAAAATGGTACCATTTATAGCATTTAGTTCAGTTAGTTTAATTAACATTTTTATAGATGCTATTTTAGTTCAGTTTTAGTGTTGAATATTGATAAAACCTTATGTTCTTACCTCAGGCCCCAAACTTAATTTTACAGCACTGCCCTATTTAAATCCTTACAAAATAAGTTAAGAATTTGAATAAACTTAGTAAATCACACATTATAATGAAAACAATGTTACTGACCATGTTCATTCATTCATTCATTCATTTATTTATTTGTTTATTTATTATGCATGCATGCATTTGAAATGTAATTTCTTCAAATTTTTTTACATTCTCTCAAAAAGTGTTGAATATTGATAAAACCTTATGTTCTTACCTCAGGCCCCAAACTTAATTTTACAGCACTGCCCTATTTAAATCCTTACAAAATAAGTTAAGAATTTGAATAAACTTAGTAAATCACACATTATAATGAAAACAATGTTACTGACCATGTTCATTCATTCATTCTTTCATTTATTTATTTGTTTATTTATTATGCATGCATGCATTTGAAATGTAATTTCTTCAAATTTTTTTACATTCTCTCAAAAAAACAACAACATTGTTAATGAACGGTCATATTCAGATTGTCTAATTTTAAAAGTCAAAGTTCTTTTGCATTACGTCAGATCATTTCACTAACTTCTGTATCTTGCAAATATACAAATATATCAGAATTAAGTCAGTACAGGGAAAAACATACACATATGGCCCAATCTAACCTCCTTCCAGAATTAAAAAAAAGGTAAAAAAGTAATTTACAAATTAAAAATGTGAGCATCTGTTTTCATTTCCAAGCCTGTATATGTTATAAAGCCGGCTTAGTATGAATAAAATGTATAAAAATCTCTGAGGTGTGCATACATATATTCGTTTCTCACATATCCAGTGCCAATATTCTGTGAATTGCAGATGCCTCACAGGCTCATTGAGGTTTGACAGGCTGGGACGTTCATCAAAGCAGTGGGGAAGTCTCTGCACACGTCCTAATTACTTTGCCACCACTAATTAATTTACATCACCTTGCAAGTTATGAAAACTCTTTAGGAAAAACCATACCTGAAGCTAAATATGAGGTTCACACTAATATAAGACCACACCAGCCCGATCTCATGGCAATTCGTACATATTTTACGAGGTGGCTAATTTGTGCGAATTCGTATGACCTCGCACGTATTTTACGAGTTGCACAATTCATATGAATTTGTACGAATGACCTAAACTTAACCCCGCCCCTAAACCTACCCGTCACTGGGGTCTAGACAAATCGCACAAAATCGTACGAGTGAAGTCGTACGAATTAGACACCTCGTAAAATAAGTACGAATTGGTTGTGAGATAGCGTTGGACCACACACACACACACACACACACAAAATAACAAAAAATATAAATAAAAACACACATCCCAGATCAGACCTTAATACTTAAAGGGATAGTTCACCCCAAAATAAAAATGTACTGTTATTTTACTAACCCTCAGGCCATCCAATATGTGACTTTTTTTTCTTCAGTAAAACAGTAAAGAAGATATTTAGCTGAAACTGTGGTCCTTGGTTATTCATAAAATGAAAGACATCTGCTGCACTTTTCTAAGAATTAAAAAAAGGCAACATGATGAACATAAAATTAATACCTTCGACTACTGACGATATATTGCGGTCTTAAGAAGTGAAACGATCGGTCTGTGCAGGAAACTGGAGATTGTTTACAACATTTTTTTACCTGTAATCCATAACCACTCCACAGTAATCTCTGAATCATTATTTTGAACCGGTTCTTTTTAGATAAGTTGAACCAGTTCACCAAATCGGACTGAAACGTCTGAAACAGTTTGCGGCTCGAGCAGCAGAGATCTACAAGTTTCTCAATCAAAACTCACTTTTGGACTGCCAGAAAGTCACTCCGACTTGACATGAGCCAATATACCAGTGTATATGATCCTATGATGCTGGTTTTTCCAACTCATTCAGTGATTTGATTACTTCAACAGTCACTGCACTGAGGAAACAATTCCGACTTGGATCGAAGACTGATGAGTGAGTGATATGCGCAAGCGTGAACCAAGCACTTGAATGGAGGGGCGAAATGAAAGTTCCTATGGTTTCTCATTGTTTATGTAAAAAGGTGAACTGATGAAGACTAATTTATTCACTTAATTTGCTTTATTTACATCCACTTTTATCACGTTTAATAATACAAGTCATTGCGTGATTACGTAAACTAACTAATTGAACCAGTTCATAGAAACAAGCTGTCTGAAAGAACCAGTTCGCAGAAAATAATCTGTTTTCCCAGTTTGCCTGAGGCTCTGGATTACAGGTAATAATAATGTTGTAAAATAATAATGCAGTTTCTTGCACTGACCTAAAAAACAACATGTAAACACATTGCCAAACACCACTGCACCGTGTCTGCTCCAGATACGAGTGGCGTGACGCGACAAAAGTCAATGGAAGCCATAACAATACGTGATGTATAGACTATATACTGGATGTGAGTCAGGTCCCCTATAGTGAACTGATGCCTTGTTATGCTGCCTTCGTGTGCTATGGGAATTATGTTAAATATAAGTTTCCTAGTTAAACATTTTTACATGAACGGCCTCTTAAGTCGTATTTACGACTGGAAGAGTTTCCGAGTTGGGCGGGCCGTAAATTGTAAACATGGCAGAGAAGAGAAACACTCTAGTACTGTAAAGTTTTAGTATTTTTGCCCTATACATTACATTCTGTTGCCATATTAATGTATATTAATAATCATTTGATGCATATTTTATGTATTTTACTCAGTTAAAATAGCAGTTATTTGATTGAAACTTAAGAATCAATAGCACAAGTAATGTTTATATGGTTCTCAACAAATGAGATGCTACATTCAAAATCCATTGGCTATTGGTTGAACATATTAAATACATTTAGGCTTTAATACAATTTGGGTCCTTGGGTCCTGTTCTTTCTGAGAACAAAGCACTTGAACACGACAAACTCGTAATTACAACTTCAAAAGTGGGAAGCAAGAAATATCCGATAGCATGTGAAGACAACATTAGTTCTCACATGTCTTAATGCAGTAGTTTAAATGTGCAGAATGAAACTTGAGAGATTTTCAGTCAATAACAACTTACATTTCTGCCTGTTCCTCACACATATTAATCAACAGACTTGCAATATAGTGTATCACATGCACCTTTCTCCTGGTGTCTTATCCTTTTTTAATCTAGGCAGCTGTGGTCATTTTGATCATTGTGGATCTATTGTTCTTCAAAATATTTTCTCTTTCGGGTGGACTATTCCTTAACAGGCTAGTCATTGCAACAAGCACATCATTCTACACCATTTTTAAGTGAATCGAAGGAACAAATGAGCACAGTGTTTATGAGGGAGGTGCTTTAATACCTCAGCATAACTCACTCAGTGACTACTTTCCAGCCGTCATCACCGCTTTGAAGTGAACTTCAGGATGAAATGCACCAAATGAGCCGGCACAGGTAACACCATCTCCACATCAGAGGTATAAACACCAATGAGTTACACGGCCTCGCCATCCAACAGGGCCTTATTTGGGCAACAGTGGAGCCAGATCCCATATAGAGGCTTCCTGTAGGAGCCACTGCGGATGTCTCAGTATGTGGAGGACTGTGTGTTTAACACCACACTATTGAATCATACACGCCGGGTGTCACTAGATGAACAACCCGCGGCTCTATCATCGTCCTTTCGCCACTCCTGTTTGGCTCATAATGCGGCGCTGTGGCTTTGGCTCGCTGAAAAGAGGCCATGAGAAATTTGATAGAACACGGTGGACACAGCATCATTTATTTCGCTGCCTACAGGAGGGAAAATGAAAACTATCCTTCTTATGCGCTCCGAATTTTAAGCTCATTAAGCTCGCCGACGCAACACGGGTGGGAGGTGGATGTTCATTAGGATGTGATTAATTGCGGTGTCAGCGATTTGGCACAGACGCAAAAAGACGCCTGCGTTTAGACTGCAAAGGTGTGGACAGATCTCGGAGACAGACTAACACAGGCAACGACACCGTATGCGAAAACGACCTCGTTTCGACATTGACTTTGCCGTGCTGCCATCAACCTCTCCGTAACGACATAGACAGCACAATTACCCATTCATTTATTCAAGCAGCAAGTGCACAAAGAGCATTTTCACATGCACCGCTAAATCGAATTTAAAGTGTCGACGCCTTTTGCCGCCGTTTACTTTAAAGTGTAGTAGCTAATGTTATGTGTGTGTGAGAAAGAGGGTGATAGGTGGAGATTGTGTGCACATTCTCCTGCTGTGCTGTGAACCTGCTCGCTAAAAACAGGAAGATGGTGCATCCACACTGCTGACACAACACGACATGGGTCTTACTGCCCTCAACAAAGTCACCCCATGCCACTCCCAGACACACGTAGACCTGTCTGTCACCCGGGACGTCCTGCAGACCAACTGTGCACTGAGATACGTGCATCCTGGTTAAAATAAAAATAGCATTTATTATTAAAAAATACTAATAAAATAATTTATCATTTTTATTTTTTTTATTGTGTTAAATGGAATCATTTGTTTGCACATGTAACTGCTAATACTGTACCATGGTTTAAAATGACTTGGAGTATTGTGTAAATTCTCTGGTATATGAATATGTTAACAGAAGGTAGGCTAAATCAGGTTACTTGGTATTACCATCTGACATCATCACTGTACTGTATTGCTCAGCCATGAGCCCAGATATGTGTGGTGTGATGTGCAGGGTCACACCTGCAGCGTTCTGATTCTATGTGTTAAGTGCTTTCACATTCTTTCCCATTAAGCTGATGTGAACAGGGCCGCAGGACTGCCAAAAGTTCTCCCTCCTCAAGCCAACAGAGCAAGGGTGCTGTCAGCTTATCTCGGGCTGGACTTCAATTAAAACTCAGGAGGGCTGGCTAGAAATACGCTCCTGTGTCAAGAGAACTCTGAATGGGAAAAAAAAACAGGTGTGAAATGTACAAGACTCTAACCTTCAGTACCCTTGTGAATTCATTTTCGGTGAGATTTTGACAGTGCTGGAGCGATGCAGTGTGCTCGCTGTATATCTAAGCATATCAAACGGAGCTGCATGTGGCAGAAATCTTTCGTGGAATGGCAGCGCAACCCTTGAACCGCTACAAAAACAAACGTCCATTACGTCAACTGATATGATGTATATGCAACGTGATTATTTTGTTCTGTAAGACTGAAGTGGCGCACCGAGTGTGTAACTCCACTGATGTGAAAAGAAAAGCAAAGTTTTACCTCACACGGTAGATGGCTTTGAATAAACCTGGTGGTCTTTTGGTTAGTTTTGTATGCCACTCTGTTCCTCGCAGCATAATCTTTTTATATTCAGTCTCTATTGATTTTAGGTTTTTGTTGTCCTTGATTATTCTCTAAAGATCATGAAGTGTGCCCTTTTCACAGATCAGGTTTTCTAATTATATACTGGTCATAACCGATTACAAACCTTTTAAAAGCCTGATAACCTTTTCCACTCTGTTCCTCGCAGCATAATCTTTTTATATTCAGTCTCTATTGATTTTAGGTTTTTGTTGTCCTTGATTATTCTCCAAAGATCATGAAGTGTGCCCTTTTCACAGATCAGGTTTTCTAATTATATACTGGTCATAACCGATTACAAACCTTTTAAAAGCCTGATAACCTTTCGTGTATTTTCTGGTTAAGTTCAGCTTGATCTTGACGCCTGACAATTAAATTGGGCCCTTTCATTAATCTCAAGTTGTCGTCTCTGTTTATGCAGGTTGTGATGATGGGTGGGGGGTTGAGTGTGTGTGTGTCTTTATAATTGCATCTGCCACCTCAAAGCTAGATGGAAAACCCAAGGCATTACCTCACAGTGTCCTTGAGATATTTTCTGAATTGCTTTGAAATGTTTTTAATGGCATCGAAATTATGCCTTGATGCAGAATAATCATGATTGTTTTAAGAGCAGCAGATCACTTTGAGTGATATTTGTTGCAAGGTCTTATGTATAGCTGGTCTCTCGATATTCCTAATGTGGTAATGGTGTTGACGTCATTTCTTTTCTTTACAGTCACCTTTTTAATCTCTCCTACCTTCAGGTTTTCCTTTAAATTCATTTGATTTTCCACTTTCCGAACAGATCTTCTTTCAGCAAAGCAGCCATTTTTGGCTTTATAATGAGAGCGTACTTATAAACTGGAGGGTTTGAGGTGAAAAATCTCTTCGAAAAGAGAAACTAGATAACGAGGGGATGGCCCTCTCGTTTGCCAGGTAATTATCAGCTGTCATCATTTGTCAGATCACCAGGTATTTCCTCTATTAATCTTGTCTTGTGCCCTCCCACAGCTTCTCTTCTTGGATAGGTGCTCAAAGTGAGGAATAAGGCGAATGGGCCTGACATACTGCCAGTGGCTGAGACGGATCTTCAGCAGGACCCCCCACCCCCTTGCCCCTGCAGGACGGGGGGATTCGTCACTGTGCGACGGCCCTGTGCTCCAGGGCTGCTGCATGCTAATTTGACCTATTGTTTCAGGGTGACTGCTTTCCAAGTGCCTCCGAACAAAAGGCCTTTGCGTGGATCTCTGTTTCGCCTTGTTTAATATTTACATTTGAATATTAGCCTGGCTCCAGCGCAAGGATATCAAAGCTGCTGCGAAGAAAGGAATTTTGCTTTCTGCCTTTGACGGGAGATTTTGAGAAGGGATTTGTGTCGATGTTTTGAAGTTTGCGACGCTGCACAGATTCTCGTTAGCGCCAACAGCTAGTTTGGCATGCACGCAGAGATTATTTATTCCATAATGATTAATTGTAACATATGAGTTAAAACTCATTTTGTATTTCAAACGTTGTTCCTTTTTATTTATTTATTTAATTAATTAATTTCTGCACTAGTAAAATGTACCTTTGTCAAAGACATCATATTAATGATAAACACAAGTTAATTATAAACTTTATATACTGCTACAAAATTGCTTAGGACATAAACCAACAAACTCTTGTTGCAATTCATAACTATTTCACACATTCTTTGGAAATGTTCTATCAAATCATGCAATGCAAATTTGTAAATTTTTCTGCTTACAGCTCACTGAGGGTTAAGACATTGATACTCCCCCCTCCCCCCTAAAAATCAGGTGATTTTGAGAAACATTGTTCAAATTAATGTGATCCAATTTGCAAAAATGTTAAATATTCTATGTTCAGGAAATCTGTTTGTAAACATGATTTAGTAGTGGAACTAAAGCTAAAGTAGTGGAACATAAATTACATAATTTACCTTTAACTGCCGATGAATTTGTTCAACCCTATCACAACTATTTTAGACACGTACTATATTTTACATTTTTGCTCATTGGTTTGCATGAATTTGGACATATTTATTTATTTTCCGAAAATTGTTCGAGTTGGAAATGTATCTCTTTATATTTAAATTTTTATGAAGATTGAGTTGCATAAATGCAATCAATTTTTTTCCCCCAAAATTTTACAAAATCATATCATTGGTTGCTGCTTTACTGGGCTATTCGGAAAGCTTAAAGAAACAGAACGAGATTTTAAAAAGACTGAGCAAAAAAGTGCTGTATTTCATTTCTTTTTACAAATAAAATCGAATCACTATCTACTGAGTCCATTAAAATCCACTAAAATAAACAAGAACATTTATAAGCAACCGCTTTCAATTTTGAAAACTGATTTAAATTGCTTCAAATCAGTCTTTGTATTCTAATAATGGCTCTTGAGGAGGATGAACCGGGTGCATGGCTGAATGATTCTGACAACAGTCTCATCTGAGGTTAGTTACCCACAGCACAGCCCCATGTTAATTAACACGAACTCCATGCATCCGCCGTGCCACGCTGCTGCGGACAGTACAGTGAACCCTACTCCAAATGATTGCAGTGAGGCTGGCTGACCAATCGCGGATCAGAATTTGTGCATCTGGCTTCTTTAGGTCAGTGGGGAAGGAAAGGAGACGTCTAGTAATTAGGAGGCATCCACTATAGATACGTCTGCTGTCAGGATGGGTGCGTGAGGGTGGCGCGTGCCGTGGAGAGGAGTGTGTGGAGGCCTCGCTGAAGCGTCTCTGTCATTTCTGGAACGCGTCCCGAGGAGACAGATTCGTGGCGGGTAGCTGTGCGGTAATTGGAGATTTCTGGTGATTAAAATTTTTCTTTTTTTTTTTTTTTTGCATTCTCTCGCATCTGCATAGCCACAGGAGAGCCCCGGAGCTGTGCGTCTGTGGGTTTGGGACATGTCTGAGGAATGGGTCACTTACTCCCCCCTCCCGTCTTTTATCTTCCTCTTGAACGAGTGGAGCAAGACCAGACTTGCTGTTTCATCTGAGGGCGGATAGGGGTCAGAGGTCACTTGTAATGGCTTGTAATGGCAGAACTGTAAGAGAGCACCGGGTGCCGATCCACTTCACTACACTCCCTGTTCTTTATGCCCGCTGCCCTTCTCACACAAATGACCTGGGCTGGGCCTGCGCTCGCTAATGGACTGTGTGTGTTGGTCTGTGCTTCTATGTGAAATATAGGAAGCTCAGATATAACATAAAGCTTGATGTCTTCTTGTTTGTTTCCAGATGTTCTCCACATTTAGAAAACTCAATAAGCTTTTAAATATTACTATAGTTTAATATTGTTGGAATTAGTGATAGGCCAAAGAAGGTTTTCAGTACAGATATCTAGGGAGTGGGCTGGCCAGTGGTCAATACAACAATACAATGCTGATATGGTAACACTTTAGATTAGGGAACACAGATTCACTATTAACTAGAGTTTTCCCTCAATAATCTTCTAACTGCTACTGATGGGCAAGGTAATTGTATTTGTGTTTTGATGTCATGCAGAATAAGGCTTTAATATGTGCTTTATAAGTACTAATAAACAGCTAATATGCTAGTAATATACATGCTAATAAGCAAGTAGTTAATAGTGAATAGTGTTCCCTAATTTAAATGTTTCCACTGATATATGTGTTCTTGAGTTGATATGACTGTTCAAAACTTTGGGGTTGATAAGATTTTAACCATGGCTGCATTTATTTAATCAAAAATACAGTAATATTATAAAACATTATTACAATTTTAAATAGCTGTTTTATATCATTGCGGTTAATACAATTTTGAATGCTGGACATTCTATCAGACAGTGGGAGATTTTCAAACTGTAGTTGTTTGGTTATTTATTTGATCAGTTTAAATGTAAAAAAATAAAAAATAGATAGAAAACATAATTTTAAAGTTTGAATTAAAAACAAGAGAACCCATCGCCTTTAAAGCACTAACGTAACACCGGCAAATACATGGTTAGAAGATCAAATAATAAACTTAAAGTGTACTATACACTATGTTTTTTAACTTGGACTTGCAAGTAACTTAGCAACCATCCAGAACACCCTAGCAACCGCATAACAACGCACACACAAACACACAAAATGCAAAAAAACCTTAGCAACTGCATAGCACATGCATTTGTTCTGGAAATGTAGAAAAGTGTATTCATTTTATTCTGCCATCTTAAGTCTGTAATACAACATATAATTTATTGCTATTTGATGTTCTATCAATTACATCAATGTATGAGAAGCACTGTAACGACACGCATTACAGGCCATCTCCTAAAAAGGACAGCAGTCTCTCCATAAGGGGATTTAAACTTCAGTTCCAGGTTCAAGGTCTTCTAGTGTGCTTGAATCAAAGCAATTACTTTTAGACAGTTCCTCTCTCTCTCTCTCTCTTCCGGCACTCATCGCTCAATACAAAGTGGTGACCTTGCTAACTGTGTGAATACAATGAATTCTAATGAGCACATTACAGACATCACAGCCTTAAAAAATATATGTGTTTAAAGATCCACCTCTTAATCTATAAATGACTGCTGTATCGAACTTTATACCGTGGAGTCGATATTTACTTAAGCGTGTATTTTGGTAAACAGTAATTACTTTCCTCCATCATTTCAAGCATTAGTTTGGGCCTCTGATTGATCTGATCCGATGTGTTGTGTGAAAACATTGAGGTAGTGATGCCATGACAGGAAGGCTGTAGGGGGCAGCAGGGGCTTTGTCTCATACACAACAACAACAGCAGCTCTCCGAGAGTGTTTCACATCAGGTCAGCCTCCAGAAATCACAGATACATTGTGGCAGTGAGTGAGATAAGGCAGTGATGTGCCAGGAGACCCTGTGCTATGTTTTTCTAATCGCTAGACACAAAAGACATTTTTGTTCAGAAAATATTGATTTTATTTTATTTTCAAGAAGCAAACACCCATATACACATGAAATACACATGTAACAGTATATACAAATTATCTATTTATTTGTTTTATGCGTGTATTTATTTATATTCATCATTTTAGTTATTCAGTTGTTTATTTGTGTGACTATTAGTTTACTTCAAAAAAATGTATGGAATAATTATAATAATATCAAATGAAAAAATAAATAAATAAATAAATAAATAAATAAATATATATATATATATATATATATATATATGTGCTTTGTAGTTTAAATTAATATTTTATTGATATGTATTAATACTTCATTTATATTTGATGTTTTTGTGCCAGGGTAACATTAAAGCGCCTTGAGATTTTGTGCATTGTGCGAGAGTCAAAGAAAGCGCAGGCAGCAGGTGATGTTTATTTGTACGGTGAATCCAAACAAATGGTAAATAAGAGAAGGAAAACAAAAGAAAATCAATTAACTTTACACGCTACCCAACACGTGCATTCACAACTTAGAGGAAAAAATTAATAAAAATGGAAAAACAAAGCAAACGTATTTCAGAGAACAAACAAATTAACCAGACAATAGTCAAGGAGAATCACATTTGTGTTGTGAGATTTGTATTTCTGTGATGATAAATTATTTTAAAAAGAGTATGAAATAATGGCTTGCAATCAAACTGGAACTGTCACAGCATGCCGTAGGTGAACAAGGATGCCAAATCCCCCAAAATGCTTTTCCATTTATTCACTTTTGTACATGTGCCCTTGAGAAAACACAAATTAATTTAATACTCTAGGAGTTTACAATGCAAATAAATATACCCCCCCCCCCTCCTTTAAGTTGGCAAAATGCTTGTTAACTCCTTATAGACTGATGGTAACACTTTAGTTTAGGGACCAATTCTTACTATAAACAAGTTGCTTATTAACATTCATATTGCTAGCATATTGGCTGTTTATTAGTACTTAGAAAGCACATATTAATGCCTTATTCTGCATGGCCATATTTTAGATCCCTTAATCCACCCCTAAACTTAACAACTACCTTACTAACTATTAATGAGCAATTTATTTATTATTCATTATTACAAACATTTTGTCCTAATAGGCTGCATGAGAGAAACAGATAAGTAACTTGTACTGTTAACACAGTTCGGGTCATGTTTGTGGGTTTGGGGTGACTTGTGGTACAGTACATTAGATGTGTGTGTTCGTGTGTGTATGTGTGTGTGTGTGTGTGCGTGTGTGTAATGGCCATGTGTAAGAGACGGCAGGCACTACACAGGGAGATTTATGGGTTCAGGTCTCTGCCTGTATATTTACAGTCTCACGACCTGAGCAGATCCACAGTTCAAGAGCACGGCTCTAGTCCTCCATATACACAAAGAATCCAAAACCAACGTATAAACCTTTTTGTCTACAAATGCTATTCATATAAACAAGCCTCCATGCTAATTTTCAAAGCACTGGGTCTATTTGTCATCATTAGAAAGGTCTGAATAATAATATCGCTCAGTTATGTTCATTCCAGTGATTTGATAAGATAACGCTTGCTATAATGCCTATAAAGTATATAGGCTTTCTAAAATGCCAATATACTAACAGCTGTAGTATATCTTTATTGTGTGTTCGAGGGCAATATTCTTGCAGCTTGATAGAACAAAGAAACATTTCTCCACATGCACGCAAATAGACAGTAAATATAAATAGATTTGCATTTCCTGAAGTAAACACAACTGTTTGCAAGGTAAAAGTGAAAATTATAAATAAAGAGTTAATACAAATATTTAAAAAACAGAAAGTGAGAAGGCGAGAGGAATTTTTAGTAACATTCAAAGTAATGGGTAAATATATGGAAAAAGAAAGACTAATTGTGAATCATTATGCAAACTGATGTTTTAAATAATACCAATATGCAAATATTATTATAATATAATTGTGCTTAACACAAATTTGAATGCTGGACATTTTATCAATCAGGTGGAGATTATCAATCTGTATGTTTATGTCTCTTTTTTTCATGATAAATGCAAATGTTAAATAATAGATAGATGAGTTTAAAAATATGTACAAATTAATGTCTGATTGAAAAGCAAGACAATTAATCACCTTTAAAGCACTAACATAACACAAGAAAATGCATGATGTGGTTTGAAGATAAATAATGAAGTTAAAGTAATACAATACCCTAGATAATTAGCATATGCATACCTTCCATATTTCAGATACCTGTTGAAAATTTAAATATATATATATATATATATATAAAATCACAATTATATTATAATGTAATATGTAATATAGAAATACAATTATATATTACCGGTATATAAAAATATATTACAGCCTGACATTTTGGAACAAATCTCAAAAGTATATAAAACCAATATAAAGGCAATAAATAAAATGCAACCCTTAAGAGACGTGGTGACCACTGACACTGAGCAGGGATATAGAGTCTGTCTGACAGCCGCTCTCCATAATCCCATAATGCACACAAACTCTGAAAGCAGGCACACAGGATATGCATACCTTCCATATTTCAGATACCTGTTGAAAATTTAAATATATATATATATATATATATATATAAAATCACAATTATATTATAATGTAATATGTAATATAGAAATACAATTATATATTACCAGTATATAAAAATATATTACAGCCTGACATTTTGGAACAAATCTCAAAAGTATATAAAACCAATATAAAGGCAAAAAATAAAATGCAACCCTTAAGAGACGTGGTGACCACTGACACTGAGCAGGGATATAGAGTCTGTCTGACAGCCGCTCTCCATAATCCCATAATGCACACAAACTCTGAAAGCAGGCACACAGGGAGATCCAGCTTACATCTCTATTTCTTTCATACGTTTACTCAGACACACACATCCAGAGAGTGATGGATTGCCGCTATGCTAACAGCATTAGCTGTCGTGCTGAGGGCAGACGGGCGGCTGAGTTTTTCAGTGCGAGCTGCGTCTGGTGAAGCCTGCAGACTCGGACCCAACAGTTAAGACACAGAGCATTAAATAACACAACAGATGCATGTTTATTTATCTAGCCCCCAGGCCAGCTCGACTGGTGAGTGAATCAACACCAGGGCCATTTCCATGCGAGCAAATGGTGCATGTCATGGGTGGAGCAAACATGAATATGGCTGAGAGGTTTTTTTCATCAAGAGACAATGCTTGATTTTTAACCGCACCCCCCCACCCCCCTCCCATTGTGCTGGAGCCTACTGGCTTTACATCTGAAAGTGACAGTTTTTACTCTTTATCTTTGTGTGTTGGGTGTATTGTACCTTGGAAGTAAGCTAAATATCATAGAATTTCCCTTTGGGGGTCGTTCTTAATTGGCATATTGATTCAGATATTAAATTAGTGGTAATAAATAAGCTTACTTTATTACAGTGTAGTTACAATGTAATTACAATGTACTTATTCTATTGCTATATAGTTTGTCCCCAGAAGTAAGTGAAATATGACACAATTTAATTAGAATATTGATTAAAAAATGGATCAATTGAATGAATGACAAAAAAAATAAACAAGGTTAAATTTTATTTTAAGGTGACTTTGTTACAGTGTAGTTACAGTGTACTTTTGTATCCTCATTTGTAAGTCACTTTGGATAAAAGCGTCTGCTAAATGTCTAAATGTTAAATGTTTACTTATTATATGACTAAGGTTTGGGTTTGGTTTAGTTGCTTATAATTATGCAAAATTTACTGGTATTAGCCTACTATAATAAGTACATTTAACATGTATAGCTGTGCCATGTTAAAATAAAGTGTTACCAAAAGTAATTCCAAAAATTGCAAAACGTTTCCTTGAGGTTTAGTTAGTGCAGAATTAGTCTGCAGTATTTTTCATTTGCTTAATTTGAAAATGTATGTGTGGGTCAGATTTTTCCCACAATGGAGGACTAAATGTCTCCATAAGGATAGAAAAACCTGAAATCACATACAGATTAAAATTAAACATTAAAATTAAAAATGTCTGAATAAAAATTGTAAAATGCAAAAAAAAAGTTATAGAACATATAACTAAATAAATATATTTAGCTCAGTGTAAATCAATAGAGGTCTGTGGTATGTCCTTATTTAGATAAGTAAACGTGTGTGTGTGTGTGTGTGTGTGTGTGTGTGTGTGAAAGTCTCTTTCACGCCACTAATCATGCCGTCGTATTCATGGCTTTCCTTTTCTTCCCACCTCTCTTCATGCCAGTAGAGCTCCAACCGTGGCCACTCACTGCAGCTTTTCACTTTGCAGACAAAAAGAGGCGACACGGCGCGGCCACGAATAATGCGGTCAAAAATGCACTGAGAGGAATTGCTGTGTTTTATGAGCCATTAAAATTTTATTCATCCCTCCACTGAAGCAGGTTTTGGCCAGGGGTCGTCATGCTTTAAATAAACTCAAGTCGCCCCAGCACTTCACCCCGTATCAGCATTTACCCATGCCTTCAGACTCAATGGACTGTTTATTAGTGGTATTTGCTAAGGCAAGCATCAATATTTCTCGTACTCGGGTTTATGGTTATGAACAAACCCTTAACGCTAAGAAATAGAATTTGGCGTGTAATTTGTCCCACACCATTTGTGCTACAGATGTGAATGATGCCTCGAATCATGTGGCTTATTGAGGTGTGCTGTTACTTTTCCAAGCAATCAGACTTTTTTGGAAAAAGCATAGCAACAGTAAAATCATATTATTTGATGGTTTGAAGGATTGTGTGTTAATTGGAAGCAATTTTTTTGGTCTTTTAGAGTCACAAACCTTCCAAAAAAGACAGTGCTGTCCAGTCAGATAGGTATCCCGTTCAGTGCTTGGCTTGCATGTTGTGCTGCTGACCCTCCCCTCAACTTTGACTCTTGACTCACAGAGGTATCTGTCATGACAGGAGGCTACTTAACACAAAACGGTGCCCGCTTCCAAGGGAGAGTAGAAAACAAGGCACAAACACACACAGTGGATTCCTTTATACCAACCCCCGGCTTTTGTTTTGGACTGAAGAACGTGTTGCCTTTTCCCCCTCCCTTCTGCTTTCTTCCCCTCTCCTTTTTCTTTTCTTTTCATTCTTTCTTTTTTTTTTCTCCTGCGCCTAGCAGTGTCCTCGTTCCGCAGCAGGTAGTGGCTGGGAGCAGCAGGATTCTGGGAGATTGTAAGAGAACGCCTTAATGAGCTGAAGGCCTCCTCGGCTGGAAACAAATGTATGCAAATGAGATGCACAACCCAAAAAGGATGGTGGTCCAAGAAGAGAAGACGAACTGCAGCTGACTGAGAGAGGAGTGAGTCCCCCCCACCCTCCCCAAACCAGCACCAGGATGAGCTCTACTATCTCTCTCATCTGAGAACTGGTAACAAAAGCACATTTTCTCATCCTCCACCGTAGGCAAGGCTCTTACCAGCTTTTGTTCAATTACACCCCGTGGAATTGTGCTTAACTAGTTCAGTTAATCAGAAGTCAGGGTGAAGTTGGATCTTGTTTCCTCTAGATATATTCAATCAGATGTAGTTGGAATAATGTCAGGAGTATTCTTGTGGATAGAAATGCTGGCAGAAATGTGATTGTGTTTTGCTGTATGTAATCTGCAAAGCTTTGGCACATTCATTTTGTACATTTAATTCTGAGGCATGGTGAACCAGTGTTTACAACTGAGAAATTGTTACATATCTTATTTTTATTAGCTGACAAAAATGTGATGTTACAGTTGTGGCTATTATAAATAATGAAAGATGTGTTTTTCTCATTTTTTGTATGCTTGATTACTTATATGTTTTCATCTTTACACAGAAATGCATATATTTATAATAATCTATTTGCTTACTTTTAAGAAAATTAACGCGGTGTCGTTTTATAACAAACTTAATCTCGATTTCCCCTTCCTTTCTATATACGAGCTTTAATTTCTATTCTAACTGAATTTGTGGAGAGTCAGCAACAGTTTTCTGAAGCGTGTCCTCTTCTCGTTTTGATTCTCTGCCTCTTTTAGCTTTTCCGGGCAGTGAGCAGATTTAAACCTTTTAACTTAGCATTTCCATGCGTATTTTTTTCGTTAAACATAACTGTATTATTTCAACGATTTCTTAAACGCTTTGGAATTAGCTGAACTATATCGTTTTCTTAATACAAATGTTCGTTTAATAAATTCAGGCAAATGACCGGGGGGCAGACTTAAACGGTAAATGAACAAAAAAAATCGAATTATTTAACTTATTGAATTATTGAATTATCTCGAAAAGCGAGAATATGCTTTTCCTATTGACAGGTGACAATCATGCCAAAGTCTATTACAGTACATATTGTAATATATTTATTTAAAACACGTTGTTATATAATTATTAGTATTTATTAACGATTTGACCCATCTTTAAATAGAATAGAATAGAATGTTACATTTACAGAGACAGCATTTAGTAAAATGCATGCCGAAATACGGATGATCATTTTTCTATATAGCAATTCAGCCTGGAGAATTGTGTCATTTGAAAGTGTCTTGGTCTTTAACAAAGTCGATGGTCATCGCGACCGCTACCATTATTTCTCGTTAAGCATCAGTCTTATTTGTCTGCTGCTAAAAGACAGAAATCGAGTGTCGAGTGAAGGATTCGTGAGCTGGTGTCCACAGAAGAGCTGCGGTGCGCGACAGAAAAACAGAAATCATTCGAGCAGATGCCCGCGGGTACAGACACACAGAAAGAGAAGGGAAAAATGCAGCCCTTTAGTGAGAACATGAGAGGCACCTGATGATGGCGAGTTTGACATGTGTTAATTGCTCAACATCTCTCCTCATTAGGGATTTTGGAATTGTTGAATTGCTGAAACACCTACTACTGCTAATACACATGCTATTATATCAATCACTTCAATATCAATATCACTAAACATCAGAACAGATACAGGCTATACCCTTAAGAAAATTAACCATGGCTTTATTGTAGTAGGCTAACCATTGTTTTAGGTGTATTGATTACCATTTGTAGGCCTATAACCACAGTTTTATTACAAATACCATGGTTAAACTATGGTTAGGGTAGCAAAACCATGGCTAATTTGTGGTTACCATGGTTTAACTATAGTAACTATAGTGGTTTTATTTGTAGTAAAACCATGGTTAATTTCCATAAGGGTAATGCTTTAACATGGTAAATAATGCTAAAATACACAATTGTATTAGTAATAATATCTATCTATCTATCTATCTACTGTATCTATCTATCTATCTATCTATCTATCTATCTATCTATCTATCTATCTATCTATCTATCTATCTATCTATCTATCTATCTATCTATCTATCTATCTATCTATCTATCTATAATCTTTTCTTCTTTTTTGTTTGTCGTGTTGTATTGTGTGGTAATGTTGCACAGTACAAAGGCTACTAGCCGAAACGTTGATTAAAAAATAGCCAATGCTTAAGTGAGCGTGCAGTTGCTCTTTTTCAATGTTGCACAGTACACCTTGTGCACTGGCTTATCGTGTAATTTTTCTAATGGCCGAATACCTGTTTCTTGTTATCATGTATGTTTCCAGCGCCCTGCTTTCATTTGCCCCGCAACAATGAAACGTGCCATGTATTGGGATCCATTCCTCTGGTAAATGACTTGTTACCTGCTGGCATTTATTTATGTGGCTGT
The DNA here is from genome assembly GCF_001515645.1 of Sinocyclocheilus grahami. NCBI lineage: Eukaryota > Metazoa > Chordata > Actinopteri > Cypriniformes > Cyprinidae > Sinocyclocheilus > Sinocyclocheilus grahami. Next base: position 389,895 of record NW_015505600.1, on the reverse strand, counting down.
GCATTATAAAGCTTTGTTATTGCTCTGCCTTGGGTGAATTGTTTATGACACCAGTAATCGGAGTAATTGTTATTGTTGAAATGACCTGTCAGCTGGCCCTTGCAGCAGAGCTTGTCCTACTGACAGATAGTGACAGCAGAGAGGACTCCTGGAGCCGCACCTCTGATGAGTTCTCCGCTGATAATAAGGAGCGCTGGGCCCCTGATAATTCGCCTGTCAATGCTGCCTGCACATCCCAGATCCTCAGCCAAATTGTTGTCATTCATTTTGACAAAGACAGCAAAGAGAGAGAGAGAGGTAGAGAGAGATTACCAAAAGAAATGAATTTGTTCACACTTCCCCCATCTCTGTGAGGCTGCTCTCCGACCTGACTCGTAAATTGCACTTGTCTCGAGCTTAACGTCTGCTTCACCTGCGAATGCTTTTGGAGCATATCTGAGCGAAGCCTTGTCAGGCTGATTTAAAATCTCTGTCGGTGCAAACTTTCAAAAATATTGGCCGCCGTGGCAGAAATAACAGCAGGCCGAGTGGTTTTACCACAGTTCAGGCGTTAGACTTTGACCAGAGTCAGATTTCCTTTCTATCCAGAAGCTCTTACTCTAGACATATGGCATTAGCAGGTCAGCCTGACTGTGCTGGCGGGCAGATCGACCTCAGAGAGGCTGGAAATCATAATCAATGTCATCACAGTCCGAGTGGTGCTTACGGGAGACATATCAGTCTGCGTCATATCAGCCTTTCTCTGTGTTAAAACAAATCTGGAGTGTTTATGTGTTAAACTCAGTTTTCCGTTCAGTTTAAGGAGCATGTCACCGAGCTTAAGTGGGAACTGATAGTTTGACGTAACATGTCTGCGTCTTGCATTTCTGTTTTTCTTACAGCCAAAGCTCACACTCATCAATAGTTCCTCTGAGTTCCCAGTAATGATCTTTACTGCTTCCTGAACCTATGCAAATAAAGGAAATGCTATTTATTTAATCATTGTATGTTGTGTCACTTCATTTGCTTTGAGTTTCTAAGATTCCCTAGAACCTTGCTTTTTTTTTTTTTTTTTTTTTTTTACAATTGCTCTTAAAAGTCACCTAATCCCATTTTTAACAATATGGTTCACCTCAAAGAAAGGAATATTCCACACAATCTGAAATGGAAGATTGTGATTAATATGATTCACAGCATGGCTGTGCGGAATTAGTTCTGCAGAGATGAAATGATGATATGACATGAATAAGGCTCAAATGGCAGGTGATGACAGAGGCTTGATTTCATTTATTTGGGAATTCTAGACAGAGTGATGTCGGTGCATGAAATAGCTTTCTTATCCCATTTTTATTTTTATGATTATTGAACTAAGATTTTCTTGAACTGAGAATGCCATTACAACACTCCCATACTCAAAATAACCATAAACACGGCACAGATTGCAACGTTTTTCACTGCGGATCAACAGTCCCCTCCTACTAATATGCTTTTCTTAAGCTTTCATTTTTCATTCAAATGATACCATTAGCAATCTATTCATTTATCAAGGATGCAAAAATTAGGTTTTAAACAATGCCATTAATTATCGTTTCCAGATGCAGCATACACAGCAAAGTTGATTATGGTGATTTGAATATAACACAAGCCCACACAGATGGGGAGACTTTAGGAAAGAGAAGCCTATTTGAATAGGTTCACAGACATTAATGGCAATAATGATTTATCCGTCCGGTCTGGCTTTTAATGATATTGTTATTCCACAGAGTTATGATGCACATAACTTCATGAGTCCAAAACAGCAAATAAACTCTCCCATATTATATGATCTCTATAGTCTGCGTAATGATTTGTAAAATTATTTTTTGAAATTCATGATAGTATTCATATTCTTCAATTTAGTGAGGTACTAATGTCTTGAATTTCAAGCAAAAAAAAAAAAAAGATACAGCTATTCATAAAATTGTTATTTATCATTTGGGTATAAAAGTGCTGAATGATCATTTTACGTAAAGTCCATTCAGTGTGTTTATTCACTTTTTTATTAATCCATATAAGAAGTATTCCTTTATTGTGAGAATCTGAGACACATGTTGACTGCGGTTGTCCATGTCCACATCTGTTTTTATTAATAACACTATTTTTACAGAGAAGCCTCTTCAAGAGAAAAGGCCGAGCTGCGTAGGTGAGATTCATCGTCTGAGGAGGCGTGGGGTCTCCACAGGGTCAGACACACCATGACACCTCCATCCCATCACACACACATGCACATTACCTCCCTCTACCGCTGTACTGTCCCAGCAATACGCTATTGCAATTGTGAGAAATTAACACGGGTATGCTTTAATGCAGTGTTTATTCTTCTAATCCATCTCTACTGACGTTTTCTGTGGGAAGAACAGAGACTGGTTAACCTCTGAGTTCGCTGATCGCTGGTTAATCAGTGTGATATGGAAGTGAAGGTTGTTTTGGTGAGAGTTGGCCAGATGCTGTCAATGAGTTTTGCTTAAGGCAATATTTGGGTTATGATTTGGTGAGATTACTTAAATGGCCACCACCACGGTTCACCTAAAGCAAAAATGCAGTGTTCACACTGCACAAATTGTAACCTGTGGTAAATAAATATATACATTGCTTTCTTTTTTCTCTTCTGCTCGTCAGAGCTGCATTTATTTGATCCAAAATAAAACGGTAGAACGGAGGAAAAACGGTAACATTGTGAAATAGTATTACAATTAAAAATAATAGTTTTCTATTTTAATATACTTTAAAATATATATGTTTCCTTGATTAATAAAAACTTAAAAGGAACAGCATGTATTCAAAATTTTAATATTTTCTAACTATATAAGCATTTACTATCACTGTTTATCACTTTAACACATCCTTGCTGAATAAAAGTTTTAATTTCTTTCAAAAAAAAAAGAAAGAATAAAAACGAAAAAAGAAAAGAAAAGAACATAAATACTCACCCCAAATTTTTGAACGGTAATGTATTTTAAAGTATATTAAAATAGAAAACCACTATTTTTAATTGCAATAATATTTCACAAGTTTTTTTCTTCTTCTGTAGTTTGATTAAATGAATGCAGCCTTGATGAGTGTAAGAAACTTCTTTAAAAAAAAACATCAACAATCTTACTGATCCCAAACTTTATATTTCTACCTAATTAAACCCATATAAAGTAGTTTTGGAAGTGCATTCATGTATTTGGGTTGATTCTGTGATATTAGATAACATTTCTGACTTGAATATATCTAGTTCATTTAGATTTTACCATCAGTGCAGATCAAAATGGTGCATTAATAAGATTTGAAACTTGAGATTAGGTTCGCGTCAAACATAATGTGTCAGAATTAGATTTGATTGTCAGAAAATAATAAGCTAAATTGTGTCTGTTGACAAAGAAATAACATAGGACGGGTTTGGAAATGGCATGAGGGTGAGTAAATGGTGACATTTTCATTTTTGGGTGAACTATTCTTTTAACCACCGTCATTAGTTTGATGGTGAGAGGCAGAATGAAGGCGAGGAAGACTGCTGGCATGCATTGTGTGGGAGCAGGTGCCAGAAGAGAGGCTAATAAACACCAGCTACAAGCTGGATACTCACTCCAAATAATGTCTTTTGGCCATGGCTGGGCTATTGATGTAACAATCCTGTGTTTCAGTAATGACGCCCATGTTAGGCATCAGTTACGGATCTCTCTGCTGTTGGCATCGGCTTTCAGTTGTTCTGTGTCGATCTGACTTTGTTGTCGTTTTGGCTCTTGCCATTTCTTCCTCGTTCTCACCTTGCCGTCTTTCTCTCTTTCTTCTCTCTCGCCGTCTCGCGTCTTCGCTCTGGATGCGATGCAGGCCAATTGGGACTTAATCAGAACCAGATGGACACGGTGTCGAAATTGTCCAAAAGGGTCTGAGAACGTGGGGAGCTGTCAGGCCTGTGGAGAGAGTGGAATTCTTCAGTAATAAAACGTGGATTTATCACCTCTCTACCACAGTCATAGCCCTTTCTGTTAAAAGCCGATAGAGAGAGAGGGAGGCCACTGTCCATTATTCTCACAAAACTCCGGTGCGGCTCCTCAGCAAGGCCCAAACTAGCAGCCTTCAGAGAAGGTGCATTAACCGAGAGCATTCGCGTCCCCTACTGAGTCAAATGAACCTGCTAAAATAGCCGCTTTTCACAATAAGCTGTGTAATTGAAACCAGAATGTGGAGGATTTGATAAATTGCTTGACCCTGTAGGAATGTTAGAGCCGTAAATTTTTAGTGCATTTTGGCTATGTGTTTGGGTAAATGCATGTCTGTTCATGTGTCTTTCGGCATGTGAGTGCGTCTGTGTTTTTATTATTTTTAATAATAATGGCTTTTCACTGTCGTTTTAGTGAGGGCAAGCACACACATACACACACACACACACACACTGAAACCATAGTGGGCCTTAATGCACCTTTCCATTCTAAGATCAAATGGTCCACAAAATTTTCAGAACTCTATGGAGTTCCTTCACGTACTTGCTGGTTTACATTAAAGATCGAAAAATCCTTGGAAGGCAAACTGCATCCAATGCATTTTGCTACATCAAAAGATTTAGGGGCATATTCATGCAAAATTAAAATGGCATTGTTCATATTAAAGGTATGAGATATATAAGTAAAATTAAAAAAAAATTCTATATCATAAAAACAATCATTAGGAATTTTAGGGATTCTAAGTGACAAAATAAAATGCTGAGGTAAAACTAAATTTGCTTTATATTTACATTTGTGAACAAAAGGTAAGAAGGTAAATTAAGAAAAATTAATAAATGAATTAATGATTTTTTTTAAAACAGATATGCATGAACTATATACTATATATATATATATATATATATATCAGGTCGCTCCAAACTCGTATGACTTTCCAAAGTGTGTGTGTGTGTGTGTGTGTGTGTGTGTGTGTGTAATAAAAAAAAACAAAGGATAAATTAATTCTTATTTTTCTTAACTTACCTTTATACTATATATAGGTCACGCTTCCTCAATGCCGACCAATCCCGTTCAGGCACTGTGAGCTCAGCTCAGTGTAAACACAGCACACAGCACGATTTATGGCGTTTGCTGCGGCTACAACCAGAGGTCTGTATATTTTCACATCATAATTGCTTTTTGCAGCTTTTCAATCACCGAGAGCTCTTTTTGTTTTGTCTCTCAACCTATTCTAAGGACCGAACCATACACAACGGCCCAGGGGTATTTTCACCTCATTCTTAATTCTTAATGTCACCTCACGTCTTAATTTATGCCGTGTCTTTCTTTTTTTCTGAGTCAAGTGAATTGTGCAGCCCTGTTAAAAGGAGCATATCACACGTGAGAAATCGTACCGCGGGATTTCTCACTTGTTGACAGTAGTTACCTGCGCCCTGGCAGACCCTTAGCCCTAGGATAAAATGGCTTCTATCATGGGCCAGACATCAAATAATGAAAATAAATAATTTTCCAAAATAGCTTTTAATTTAACAAGTTTTATGGCTCTAATATTAAGTGCATGTGTTTTACAAGACACCGTGTCCTCTGAGTCACCCCTAGGTTTTCGGCTGCTTTTTTACCTTATGAAGAAAAGGAAGGGGGGGGGGGGGTTTGACTGGGCCTCTAGCAGACCCCCCAACCCCCCAACTCCCCTTGGCCTGGGCCTCTCCTTCTGAGGGAGTCTGGGATTAGGGGACGGGCAACTCCCTCTGTCCACACTAGTGTGCTCTGGCCCGCTGACCTCTCCCTTGGGGTTCCGAAAGTCCAAAAAACCTCTCAATCACTGAAGTTCCTGCACGATGGGGATTCCATGTGTAGAGAGCACTTTAGCAACAGAATTGGGTCACGAAATTGCAATAAATAAGATGTCTCTTGATTTTAACCTTGGTTAGCCTTACGTTTATAAAATAGCTCCCTGGTTATGGATTTATTACTGGGGCACAACATTTTGAATGAAGGGTGGTGGGGGATTTGCATTTTTGTGTGTGTGTGGAGAAAGAGGACCTGTCTCCTCTAGGGACAAATTGATGTCAAGTTGTTCTCTCTGTCAGGATTAAGTGTCTGTTTGCTTTTTGCTCACGTGCAGTTCAATGACAAAAAGAAAAGGTATTTTGAGTAAAAGCATCTCAACGTCATTGCTGTTTTATAAAAAGGATGGAATCAACTACTTCCCCCAATAATGAACATAATGAAAGCCTGTCATCATGTACTCATCCTCTCAGTTTTCCAGTCCTGTTTATTTCCCTGTTTCTTCCTGGGAACACAAAAGGAGAAACTTTAAAGAGTTGTATTGTCACTCTTTTCCATGAATGGTCAAAGGATGCAAAAGCAGAGTGAAAAGTATTATAAAACAGTCAGGGTGATTTATATCAGCGGTGAGTCTTCTTGAGCCATGCAAAAGGTTTATATGAATTAAATGATCTGTAATAAATGTAATAATTTGTGACGTCTATTAATGAATCATTCTCTTGAGTCAGATTGATTCAATATACTGTTTGATCCAGGTTACAAAACCAGTCTGAATGATTTGTTCATGAGTCAGTTTGAGTTGGTTCTCACAGTCACAGTAGCGAACAGCTCATTGGGGTGGAAGACTTTTAGGGAATGATTACTTCAAATTTAGTCTGTTCCTCCGCAAAGCTATCAGATGAATTCAGGAGACTTATACAATATATATATAGAATATACTAACAATATGGACCATGTTCAGTGTACAGTTGTGAGTATTTGCTTGTTAGTTTGTTTCATCGTGAACCTAATTTGGTGAACCTTATCAAAAATAAGACTCTTGGCATAAGTGAGGAACAGATAGATGCATTCATGAGAACATAAAAACCTGCAACCTGTATAAGATAAGAATCTACATCATGAGTGGGAAAATGAAGAATAAACAATAGAGGTTTTCTTCACAGAAAACAAACACCCTCTCTCACACACATACACATCCCCAGTGTGCTTGTTTTCCAGCTCCTGAAATTCAGCATGCCATAAATCTACACCTCTGAATACGCCTGGCATGTTTTAAGGTTGCTGTGTCTATAATACCATAGAACATAAGCACACTGCAGTTGATTGGTAGACATAAACATTGACTGTGGCCCGGACACAGTTTAGCACCCTGCTACAATTCATCGGTAAACTGAACTGCTGCTGTAAGTGAAAAATCAAGGTCTGTTATCCCAAGAGTGGAGATGGACTACACCATCACAACAAGAGAAGGGGCGTGAGACAGCAAGGGAGACATTTCAATTCAAATTTTTATATTATAATGTTCTTTTCTACATGTTTTTGCCTAAGGTTACAATGCATCCGTCTAGTTACATTTCTTAAAATGTTTCTGAAAAAAGGCTTCTAAGCCTGTTTTTTCCATAATGTGGATCGTGCAATGGAAAAGAAAACCTACACCACAAAGACTATGAGCACTGGCATGAAATGCTCATGATATCATAATGTGGTACACTTAAACTGTACAAATACTGGTGTCCTTTTACCATGTATAGGAAATTAGCACAACTCACAGGTGAAACGAATGATAACACAGTCAGGGAAGAGAAAGCAATTTTAATGCAACGTCAGAGCACCACATAAATCTCGAACAAAGATGAAAATAAAATAAAACATGACTCAGGCTGATGGATGTTGTTTTTAATGTAAAATCCAGGCAAAAACACCTGGCGGCATTAGACCGGTTTGCCTGTCCTTCTAACCCCTAAGCCAACACCCTTCACTTCAAATAATGCTTTTATCCCGGATCTGCGGAGGTGCAACTCAGGTTACTCATTTAAAGTGCTTATTATTTATCTTCGTGTTGTGTTTTACCCATTGACATCCCATTTAGTGTCGCTGACCCTGCTTATACAAACTCGAATAAATTCAAAAATGTTCTAGCGTGTAACACTAACATTCTTAGTTGGATCTCAGGCTAATCCATCACAAAACCTAACAATAGCCTGCCTCGACTGTGGCACGGCGCACTAAAAGCTTTTATGCTAAATGTGTAGCCTTGTCCAAAGTAAAGTGCGAGGGGTGAGGGCAAAGGGTCCCTTATCAGATGGATTTGTTTCCTTTACATCTAAGTGGAGAGAGATTTATCTTGGACATAAACAGGCTCGGACTGCAGGAACGGAGGTGGCACATCTTCGAATCAGCTCAAATATTTGGGCGTTCTGTTTCTAGCTCTCTCACACATTAGTGAATTTGTCTCTTACTCACACTTCAGCTAATCCTTCATTGGGCTTTCAACATATTGCGACAGGTAGACGTTAAATTACTGTGGAATGGGAAATAATACTAGGACGGAGAATTACAGGGTGTTTATTATTTTAAAATTGCATAAATATAGTAATATATCATATATTATAATAAATAAATATATAATATAATATATAAAATGCAATATATATATATATATTGACACATACACACATATATATATGTGTGTATGTATAAGTGTATATGTGTATGTATATATATATATATATATATATATGTGTGTGTGTGTGTGTGTGTGTGTGTGTGTGTGTATATATATATACTGTGTACTGTGTTAGGCTTGTCATTTGCACTTATATATTGTTGCTCTTTTGTTAGTTTTGACTGCTTTTATTGTCCTCATTTGTAAGTCGCTTTGGAAAAAAGTGTCTGCTAAATGACTAAATAAATAAATAAAATAAATATTTTTTTTGGGGGGGGGGGGATAAATCACTATCAAAATATTAAATGAATAAATTCATTAATTTTAGAAATATGTACCCTAAAGAGCCATTTTAATTCTTTTTCTGCCCAAAAATGGGCACCAAATACAACACCACAGGAGCAGAACAACAATATATAGCGGCCATGTCATCCATTTTTCATGTTCTCCTCTGTTTTTCAGTTTAAAGGGCTAATGTCTAATATTTAGTTTAGGGTAAGTAGCCGATGGGCTTCCCGCTGTTACCTGAAAACCTCCACAGCAGAGTGAGTACATTCGTTCTAACTGAATCTCTTGAGGCAGTCAGCCAGTCTGATAGACTACATTGCTCTTTATAAACTGTCTATGGACCATAAACTACACAGCAGAAAGCGTTGCTTTGGGTTATGCAAGTTCAGGATTTAGACCTCTGGAAGCTTCTCTTACTGTAACCAGGTCACTTTCTTCACATAAAAGACATACAAGCAGGTTATTTCAAGTGTTCTAAAGTATATTCGTATTACTCTCTTACTCCAGAATATTCTTATTAATTTTGTTCCCCCAGCTGTTCCCAGTTGTGTGTGATGATGCCAGTATTTTGGCATCATGACACCATGGCAGCTAAGTTAGTAATCCAGCCAAGTGCCCATCCCTGTGTTGCCTGAATGGGTGCGCCTTAAAATGCTTGTGTAAAATAAACAGTCCTACTGGTATAAACTTGTGGCCTGTCACATGGTCTAACGCCAGATTCACAGTCAGACAAAATATAGGTCCTGTACCCATAAGCTTACACTGAGAGACGACTGAAAAGAAAAGAAAACAGAAGAATAAATGGATAAATATAAAGATTTTCAAATGAACCAGCCAGCAGGATAATCTATTCTGATGCCTCTGCAATGACAGAATATGTAAATAATGAATGAGCACTGTCAATCATGCTAAACAAAAGGTCTGCTATAAAGATAATAACAACTTCAAAAGGTTATAATAAGATTGTACAGTCTTTGTTGCATGTCAATGATTTGAAGCTGCACAAAGAAATATAAACGTTCATGTTTATGATTGTTTAATAGAGTCTGGTGTTGAAATTTGTCTATTTCACCCTTGAGGAATTTGCATTCTCTCTAAATAATAGTTTCCCTGCGCTTGCACGGTGTTTACAAGTGATAAAGTGTGAAAATGGCTCCCGTTGATTAAAACTAAAAAAAAAAAAACAGCTGCATCCCGAAACTTATAATTAGATTTACTTAATGAACATTGCGAAAACATTTATGATACCATCCTGTGGATTTGCGCGTGCTTCCTCGCTTCAACAATAACAAAGTATCCGTGTCTGATTCACGCACTACGACTTCAGGGAGGGAAAGTGAAAACACGCAACTCCGAAAAACTGACAAGGTGAGAGAGCTTCTTGCTGACATTTTTAACCCGCCACGGATGTGTGGCTGATAATTATGCGCGCTGTAAGGAACAGATACACTCTGGGTGTTACTTTGAAATCGCTACCGGATTTAATTCATCATTAGGACATGGTTGTCTTAAAACGGAGCTTGATGTGTGAATAAACAACTGTTTCATTTACAGCATTACTAGAGAATCAGCCCAGAGCACAAAGACGCCATTTGCACAGAGGAAAAGCAGACCAATGCGTCAAGACAAACTAAACGCCATGCATGTAATTTATATATATATATATATAGGCTATACACATAATTTTCTTTTAAATTATAAAAACTTATAAACGTTCAGGTCAACTGGACTAATCATAAGTAAACCATTAATGATCATTATACTATTATGTGTTTTTACCTTGAAAAACTTTGTAGTAACAATTGATTTATAGACCCAAGTTTATTAAAGGGACAAGATTAGTTTAGTCCTTTTTATTATTATGGTAACACCACTTTATTATTATTATTATTTTACATAGTATATGCTAAATAGTACACATTTATTTTAAATGATGCATGAAACCAACGAAAATAGAATACAGATTCTATAGGCTTGACACACTTTATTATTATTATTATCTCATGCATCCTTATTTTTCATTCACCTACATACATTGTTAGGATTATTTTCCAACTCTCCCCATTTTGGTAAACATTTGAACAACTTCAGATTCAAGAACATTCCCAAATCTAAAGCTAATCTTGATCTATTTATGCACGTTGCCTGATAATCACAGCTTCATTCTGTTTTGTGTTTAATTGATGAAAGTTATTATTATTAATGAAAATGTTGCACATTATCATTATTTTCACACATTTTGATCATTAAATCCGCCGATATTTTAATACACTGATTAACTATTTAGTTTTTACCATAATGCTATTATATATGCTACTGTAATTCAGAACTGTAATATTTAATGGTTCATTTTGATGTATCGGGGGGTTTTTTTGCCATGTTTGGCTCGTTGTCCATCAGATTCTTGCAGCAAAAACTGGCACATCAAAAAGAAACGTTCCCATAGACCGAATTACAGGCTCCGAAAATAAATAAATGAGGAGGCCACTGGCCTCGGGTCAGAGGTTTATCACTCTTCTGCTATGCGAGTGGAATTTGTGACTCTCTGCCTTGTCTCAACTTGCAGCTCACATATTTACCTAAAGCAGTCGTGACCTTTTCACCTTCGGTTCCCAGTCATGTGACACACATGGATTTTCTACTGTATCAAGCGTTTCTCTTTAGACTTAAGAAGTCTTTGGTTTTATACATACTTAGAATGGAATTAATAATAAGAATTGTGTTTTCGTTACAAGATTTATTTTTTCTACATCTATTGCTTTGCATAATGCAATTGCATATTAACACTCTTAATGCCCTTTGCATAATTATTTCTAATCTTGCCATTGTGATTAATATCCTCACGAAGGGGTATCTGCATATTGCGATGAACATTATTATTAATTAAGTGATGTCAGATATATAGGTATATAGATATATATATATATCATTTTTTTTTCAAACGCGTCTATTATATAGAAAGTAGATTGGAATACATTGATTAAAATAATTGTTAAGAGTTTTATTTTATTTCTTTCGTAGGAGCCTGTAAGTTTCTGTTTTAGGCTGGCTGAATAAATAATGCATGCAATAATAGCCTTTAATTATCCTATATGAAATCTGTGTCTATGTTTGTTTAGCCTATGTGTACGTTGCTATTTGTAAAATACTGTATTACTTTACTTCCTTGATCGTGCAAAAGTTCTCATAACTTGATAGGTTCTTTTAGTTTTGCTCTTTGAATGTGTGTTGCGTTTATCTTTCGCCCCTAACAGCAGATGCATCGTACTTCACTGTCTCACCGGGATCAAAGCGACGAGAGAACATAAGTGGTTATTGTAAGCGAAACATAATACCTCATAACATAAAAGAGAGCGGAGAAATGATGCTGCTGAGTGCGTTTTGGCATTCATCGGGACTGTTGGGCAGGTGGGGGTCGGTGAGCCCTCATTAAAGCCTAACACACAACGGCTATTATTGGATCGGATCTCACCAGGTGAAGATGGGAGCCGAGCTGGCGCACCTTTCACTGACATCCGAGGCTGCTTTACCGGCTCTTGTCCTTCGTAAGCCGCGGCTGTGCTGACCTTGATAGTGATCGAGGGAGAAAGTGAGAGAGAGGTTCAGAGATACTACGCGGTTCTGTTGCACGATGTCCGAGCTGTAGCATAGCAGCGGTCATTCTACTTTACCTATAAATACTTTTGCCATCTAAACAGTCAAATAAGTAGCCTATACCGAATTTTACATGAATTAATAATAATAATAATAATAATAATAGCATAATATCTGTGTAAATAAGCAATAAATACAGAAGGTAATAACTCCTACAGTTAGAGACACACACTGTCCCAACATAAGCGTCAGTGTATTTGCAGGAACAGACTGATACGCACGTCTTGTGGAATATCTGCATTCATATCTGACGACAGCAGCTCTTCTGTGCCATAACAGAGCTAAGAGCTCAGGTTATGCATCAGTAAATACATAAATATATCGATCGTATGTTTTCAGTGCTGTTGCCGCAATTCAAAACACTTAACAAAACCTAGTGACAGTAGCTTAAAAAAAATAAAAAGAACATGCATAGCCTATTTAATTAATTTATTTTTTACAAGGCATTTGGTGTTCACTGACTTTTTATTTAAAATTATGAATAGCGTTTTATGTTAAAATGTTAGTTTATTTATTTACTAATTCAATGCTTTGCTGTCTTTATAGAGATACGATAAGCCATTCTAATGTCTCTTAATGTGTTGCTGCATCAGTGGGAATGCTCGTGTTGTCCGTCCTTCACGGAAATGGGCGCATTTGTTTGATTCGTAGGCTTACCAACCTCCCTCTGAAAGCTGAAACACGATATTATTACTTAATTTGCCTGCTTCGTTTTGGACTCTACTTCTTAAAGCCACCTAGATGTCACTTTGTGTTTTTAAATATATTTTTCGGGTCTGTTCTAGCACAAACAATAAGTAAATATTATTGCCTTGAGTCCTCATAAACAGTCTATTCCAAACATTGTTACTTAGTTTTATGTTGTGCTGTTATTGCACGCGATATGTCTTTTAATGCACGTAAACATGTTAGAATTTAGTCGAATTATGTAACTTAATTGTTAATTATTTTAATGCTGTTTACTTCCACGAGATTACACAAAAACATGTTATTTCCCTTTAACACACACACACACACACACACACACACACACACACACATGCATACACATATATATTCTTTAATTGTGGAGTACGAAGTTGTATAATAAGCGCTTACTGAATTGAACGAACAATAAAGCAATCCTGCATCCTCTGGCCCCCGAATGCAGCCCGCTTTCATTGATCACCCCCTTATGAGATAATGCAATTACAAACATCAATAAGGAGCTGCGAGGGAATCATTACGTGGTGACAGTGATAGATGATAGTGCAGAAAATAGCGCGTTTCTCTCCAACAATCCTGGAGCCCAGGGGCTTTCAGGGGTGGGCGAAGTCACCAAGGAAACAGATGACTTCCAAAATGGCCCTGCAGTTTTGGACACTCCATCTCTTCACTCCAGACTTCTCTCTAGTAGTCCACCAGCTGCCACATAACATTATTGCATGTGGTAACACGCTTGCGACCTTAGTGAAACAAAATTGCACTTTTATACAGATATATCAAGCATCGGGTTCTCACAATTCCGTCGTTTTATTGGTCTTTCAATTTTATATAAATCAACCTGGCTGTTTATATTCATTTATTTAGGCTATGTTTTATTTGTTTTGAGGTTGGCCTGGTGTGATTGCCGAAATGTGCATTCATGAGTTCTTTGAAACAAACAAGAAAATAAAAGATAAAGCGAAAAAGGTGACATAGGCTATTTACTTTACATATAAACTGTAAAAAATACAAAAATAAAATCAATGCTAAATATATTAGTTGAAATGTTGCTTAGGTTATTAAAACACTTTACTTCTTGCATTGTTTGCAATTGCATAAGTGCTTGCGATACTGTAAAATGACGATTCCAAATAACTTCAGTTGTTTAATATTCTAGCACCTTCCACTAAAATCATATGGTCTACAGTGTCTGTTCTGACATAGCCTATTTGTAAGTGTACAGTGATTTTAATATTGCTGTTATATACAATAAGTAATACATTGTGGGAGTATGTAGCCTAAATGTAAATGAAATTATTACTTTTATTTTTTGCAGAATTAAAATAAAATAGTAGCCTATTAAAAAAATAAAATAAAAAATAAATAGGCCTAAATGAAAAATCAATCACTGACACAAACACACTTCTCGGAGTGGACATAACCCTCTAAAATATGACCAGTGAATGGAGAGTGGACCACATTTGCATCTGCCACGGCTACTGCCGCCGCGTGCTGTGAAGACACATGACCCTTTGTGAAAGTTTTCAAATTGAAGCAAAACGACTCGAATACAGAGTACAGATGACAGAAACATGCAACAGCACAGCCCATGCTGCACTTTATGGGAGGCAGAAAGTCCTGTTTGGGCACCTCTGTGCTTATGGAACAAATTTCTTTCAGTCATTACTCACAGAGTTCAGTATGTGGTCAAAGCCAGACAAAAGCTTTCTTCTTTCTTCTTAAACAACAGATGGAAAAGGCGTCGTCCCTATATGTCTTTTACTGCAGATAAACGAAGAAAATCAATAATCATGTTCATTTGCAACAGTCACGAAACGCTCATTAGGACATTTAGGCTACCTACTCAGGGAACTAACAGAGAACCGATCTTTCTAATGTTTTGTACAGTATGTAGGCATGATTCCTGATATCTTTATTAAACTATATAGATTTGATTAAAGGTTTAGCTGTGCATTGGCAGTATAAAAATACACGCAATGCTTTATTACACGTAGCCTACTATTGTTACACATTAGCCCACGCATTAAAATAGTTAATTACAACAGCAACAACAATAAACAATGGGTTCTTCAAAAAAAATACGACATAGGTCATATAGCCCATTGTTCATTAACATTAGCAGCTGATAACATGAACACATTAGGCCTAATATACAAAGCGTGACAAAAACACCAAAACACTTTAATTAGCCTATTTATTTTTAGGCTTGTTGTTATTATTTTTACACACAATTATCAAATTTTTAATGCATTTTAGTAGGCTACTTTACTATTTTAGTCCATAATAAATATCTGCGTAAATTTCAAGATATAAAATATACATGCCTCTTAGGGACAGTTTCCCAGATCCCCTAAAGATGGCAGTCAAACATGGGATTTATCTCCGCCCGTGTCTCCAGAGCACCGAATGGCGAACGGTTGAGGAATTCAAATCTGAGGAGCTGAAACGGTGTCATTAAAACGTCGCCTGTGTTCCGCGTTGCTTGAGAGCAAAACATTCAGAAGAAAAGGTAATAAAAATACAATGGCGATAGAAAACCGAGGGACGGGTTTAAGAAAGGGAACTTAATGATTTATTATGGGAGTGTAGTTTAACCTGGCATCACCCATTTTGTTATAAGCTGGGTAAGTTTTTCCAGCATTCACCCAAGAATAGGCTATACCACGTTTCCCTGTCGTGGTCGTATCGAATCCATCGTAAACATACATTTCGATTAGTTGTGTCTGATTTAGAATTATTTAAGCGCTCGGTTTTAGCCGGTAGCTTAGAAACTGTCGTCGTCTGGATAATGCCGTTTCAAGCGCTCTTGACGGAGCCATTGACTGAGTGAAATAAGGCGTGAGGGGGAACTAATCTTCCCATTTAAGTGTTTGTGGCAATTTTATCTAAATGAATTTTAATGCTAAACGGGGGATAATTCTTCTTTTATCCGTCCCTCCACCTCATCTAGCCCCCCGTTTGAGCCTCCTTCGAACAGGCCGCACATTTGTTGCACATTAGCAGACGTACGAGAGAAAGTTGAATATGCAGCATTTAGACAAACATTTCAATCTGCTTGCAACATGTTCTTTCTCTATATATGTGATATATGCTGTCCTTTTCTTATAGTTGGACTCATCTTGTGTATTTAGAGCCTGGTGTTCAGACCATGTTACCACTCAGTGTTTTCTTGTAACTCGCATTGCGTTATTATAATGAATTAGCCTACAACAAACAATTTGCAATTACATGCAACTCATAAAATAATAACTTCCTGTTCATTTGCTCAGAATTTAATTACTCTGTGGACACTGCTAAAAGGTGTGACCCAAGAATTTTAGATGGGATTAACATGTAGGTCTAGTTTATGAAACTTTAAAATTACAATCTGTAAGTGACTTATAGACTCATAGAATTTGATTTAAACACCTACATAAGATCTAGGTTTATGGTTTTGATATCTCAAATTTGAACACCTAGTTAATCATTTGGAGAATTAGATCAGGAGGTTTAATTTTGGATTCATTACTAAGGGTGGCAAAAGCATGTAATGCATGTTATTAAAATTAACAAGAACAAAACCTGCAAATCAAAGTAAAGTGAACATTGGCTAATGAATATAACCATTTTGATTTTTTTTAAAGATATTAAAAAAAGGTTAGTTATCTAATGTCGGATAATGATTTAAATATTAGGTTAATCAAAATGTGTTAATGAGAAACAGAGAACCACACTGTTATTTGGCATCTGAAAACATTAATGGAATTAAGTTACCCAAAATATTTAAAGGATTTGTAGTATTTTGTGAATGACAGCCATACAAAACCTGAATGTTTGGGTCAGTAAACAGCCTCATATAATGAACCAGTCCTATGTAAAATCACACCAGGCCTGGAAACCACAAATATATGAAAAATAGTTCCCCCTCTTTTTACACAAAATTTATTCATTTACAATGTATACATAAACTCTTCAAAATTCAAACAAGTGATAGCAACACGTTAAACCAATATCTCAAAAACAGGTTTGCTTAATCAAAAGCATATATGTATCCCAAATCCCATTTATAACTTAAACGTAAAAGTTTGATGGGTTGGCTTTACACACACACACACACACATACGCTCACGCTCACGCTCACACTCACTCACTCACTCACTCACACACACGCTTGTTCTTCACATTCAGCTTTTCACACATCCAGTAAAGGTAAGTGAAAATAATTTGATTTGGGGGCAGTTCCATTATGATGTACAAATTGGGAATGCAAAATGGAGGCCTCCTGAAAGGCAGGAGGATGTGGCTCAGACAGGTGGATAGCACTCAGTTTCTTCTTAAGGCCATGATGGGTCATGGGAAATCTGCCCTCCCGCAGAACAAAAAATGGCCTGGCAAACAAGTGTTCAATGAATTATTGATTTATTCACATATATTTTTTTCTCGTTTAAACGCAAAGTGATTTATGGAGGAGGCCAAAAGTCTATGGAGATGGCACACACATAGTGTGAAAAGAAAAAAAAGTTCACATCCTTTTTAAAAACAATCTATTAGAAACAACATAATATGCAGAACAATACGATAGCATTTACAATACTTTTTTCCCAGTTCTTATGAAAGTCCAATGCAATTTTACAACAGTATACAGTATGTCCTCATCCCTCCCCTTTAGAGGCTGATATAGTAATAAATTCAATCTTTCTTTCTCTCTCGCTCTCTTTTTGTGTCTAAGCAAAGGGCACCTCCTTTTAAAGTGTCCCATAGTATACAGATATCTGGCTTTTTTTTCTTGGTCCGAATCTATAGCCAAGATGCAAGCTCCTCAGTCTCGGTAACAAGTCAGTATGTAATCGGTTCTTGGCAAGCCCCAGAAAAACCAATCGCAGCTCCTCGTCTATCCGTTGCAGTCATTTACAGAATCCGTTTTAGTAAATTACTGGGCATGGATGTCCATGAATTGTCCTCCCATGGTAGGGTCTCCTGGATTGAACATAGGGGGGCTAGAGGCTGACATGGGCATGGCAGGGTGAGGTGGTCCTCCGTGCATTAACATCGCTGGGTGGTGGGGGTGTCCAGGGATGTAGGAACGCATGGGAGGGCCGTGCCGCAACTGAGCAGGGTGGTGGGGCATCTGGGAGGCGCCGTAGCCTGGTTGCCCCATAGCCATACCCACCGGGCCACTGTGTGACAGGTAATCCCCTGGCATGCCTTGCAGTCCTAAGGAAGAAGGGAAAAAAAGAGAAGATTATAGCGATTATTGATGATGAATTTGGAATAGTCAGACATAACATTTTATATATATATATATATATATTTATATTTATTATATTGGAAGGTCATCAAACCAATCGTTTCCTTTACAAGGAAGTGACTCTACAATCACAGCACCAGAAAGCATATGAGTCATGTGGTTGTAAGAGAAGCCTTTGAGAGAGGACTTTCCTCTGTAATGAATGGGAAGAGACTAGAAGAGGAATCCGTGTAGTGGGAGAGGGAGGCTCTCTAGGGACTAACTCACTGGCCTGAACATGGCACTTTACTGCTGCTTGCACCAGGGATCTGTACTCCGTGTCGTATCCATCAGGTCTGGAATCCGCCACATTCATACCCGACTAGTCAACCGGAAGTTTGTCCTTCACTAAGGTCAACCAGAAGGTCGATATGTAGCTGTTATTAGGCTTAATTTGCTAATATTATATTCATCTCAGAGAACAATGCTGTGATGAAATCTATATAATTGGCTCCCCACTGGATAACCGTGACTATAATGTGTTTATATTCTAAAAGGCATTGACTTTATTATTAGTTTTTTACATAATTAAAAAAAAAAAATTTCATCCATAAATCTACTTTTAGCTTTTTAATCACATGCTAGTAAAGGTTGTACTTTCGAAATGATATAAATGAAAGTCTAACACTAAATGGCACATAGGTGGAAATGAACTGCTGTGTGTCCACGAGTCAATTCCTTATGCCAGAGGAAGCCACAACAATGACAAATGAGGTAAAATAAGCCATGCCTTTATTCTACGTTCTCCCCTCACTTATCTCACTTTAAACACAATGAGCAAAGGTCTGTGGCTCACTCTGAGAGCCCTTCAGAGAAACGCCACCATTGTGCTTAAATTAAAGACGAAAGGTGAAAATTTACAAAGGCCGTCACTTGAGAGGCCTCACCTGTGTGCGTGCACGTGCCACGAGCAGAAAGGCCACTAACCCTGTGACAGCGGCAATACAAAGCAACAAATCAACCTTAAATAAAAAATAAAAAACATCTCTTTTGTTATTGCCCTGGTTGTAGGTCTTTAGGTTTCAGCTTCAGAATGGCATATATAATGGTTGGTGTTTTGCACTAGCACTGATGCGGTAATCTGTATGCCCCTGCAATTATTTATCACTAAAGGACTGACCCAAGCTTTTGAGGGGTCATCAGCTGTATTTGATTTCAATCCTTGAACACGTTGTTTGGTGAGGAAGGAAAACATCCAGTCTATCAGAAAAGCAATGCTTGGATGTGAAAAGGGCAGACGTTGCAAATGTGGTTTTTCACTTAATAAGTCAATCAATACATTGAGTTCCTTGCCTGTCTATTTTCAGAGGTGCCATGGGACCAAATCGACAGGGGATGTTTGACATGGACAATACAGGAGCCAAATCCCCGAAGACTTTCCCCCCTTAAAAGTAAAAGTTCAGAATGGAAAAATGGGTACTTTGACCCTGCAAAAGGTTAACAAACTTCTGCTTAATGAATGGGAGTAATGAAATTTCAGACAAAGGAGTCTCCAGCAGAGCTTCCAGCTCACCAAAGCATACCAGCTGCATTCAAGTACGGACGGGGAGGGCGACATTTTTGTCCATATGCCCATAATTAATGCTCGCTGCTCTCACTATTGTCTTGAAATTAAAATGAAAACATTTTGGCCACCCTTGGCTAATTTTGTTGACGAAATGCAAAGAACGGTATGGGGGAAATGGTCATAAAACAGTCGTTCCCTCGCTAATCAAAGGCTTGCCCTCTTCTACTTGAGTAGCTAGGCTTTATCCACGCTGACAGGTGTATTGTTTCGGAGAGCTATAAGCTCTATAATCGTCATGGGCAGAAAGCATAACGCTTTGCTAAGTAGGTTTAATTGGCTTTGGTTTTAAGTAATGTTGCAGTGTGACTGCTTGGAACACCTTAATTTCAGGTCTTGGGACTTCCCAGCAAATAACTGTTTAATCTCGCCTTGAGGAGAATTCCTCAACTAATGAAAATTGCTTATAAAATATAATGAAGCCTTGGTCTCTTAATCAAATAAGATAACGCTTTTTGTAATAACCTATTAATTTAATTGGTAGCGAAGTATAAAACACATCACTTACATTTAATTGACCTAGAAACTATAGTAACAATATTTAAATTAGACAAGGTAGGAAATTTCAGCGATGAAGCCATAAAGACCAGGCATTCTTCACCATGGCGACATATTTCTGTCACACTCTGCCTCCTTTTCTTTCCTCATTTCCCCCTCTCGCTCGCTCTCTTTTTCCCCCTCAACCCATCTCATCTTAAGATTCCACACGCGGCCCAATTACAGAATTCGGCAAGCAAACTGAGGCTGTTTAAAGCAGGTTTCTCTCGTCTCTTCTGGGAACTATGGCAGCTGCTGTAAGCAGCCATTTGGACACCGGGAAACACTTTCAGTGTTTAGATACGCACACAAAGTGGGGACGTGACGTTTTAAAGCACAGAGGTTGTGTTAGCAGCCCATGTCTCTCAGGTTAAAGACAGTGAGGTAGAGAGTCTCTTTAACAACAGAGGTATTCTGTGCTTGGCTGCATTAATGATCGCTATTTTTGTATACTGAATAAGTCAAATCCATTTGTCACACCGCTTTTGATGGCATATTTAATTTGGATATAGTCAATTAGGCTGGACTAAGCTGTGTACCCTGCTGTGCACACCTCCATTTTGCACTCCTTCATCTCCCCTGCCTTTGCCATTAGTAATCCTATTAGGAAAGACAGACAAGAAAATAGTGGACCAAGCCAGGGTCGATAGAAGCAGCTCCACCTAAAACATTCCATGCAAGACTGACATAATTTCCAAATGTGTGGCTATGTATTTTGCTGCAGGGTGAGAGAGCGATTCTTTGTGCGTTGCCTCGCAGGTTGCTGTATAAATGTAACTCATGCATCAACTGTAGGGAGATAGATTTATGACACTTTGGGGACATGCACTTTTCTCTCCTTGCACTGCTCCAGACTGCTTACATTTTGCCAATCAGTCTGTTGCTATGGTAACACACCCCTCCCCTTCTCCGACCAAAACCCCAATCTCAATCCCCCCACCCTCCATTTGCCTCTTTCCCCACACAGCTATTCCTCCTCCTCCTGCGCTCTCTCTATCTTTCTCTTTCACCCACACTCATTTCCCCTTTTTATATATGACTCTATGCACTGTTTAGTAACATGGCCAAAAATGTTCAGAAGTAAGAAAGGGCAGCACAGGTCACACACGTACACAAGCACACAAACTCTTGATCGGAGCTTGTCACCCACAAGTACAGGAAATATTAGTATTGGTAAGCAGGAGAAAGCAGCTTGTTGTCTGGAGGAAAAGAGACATTTTTGTTTCTCCCATTTCGTAAAAGCAAAATTAATCGCTGAAAACATGTCAGAAATTATGGATGCTTGGTGACCCTGCTTTTGTACTTACTTCCCCCATTGCTTTGCGATTGGTTAACTAGAAGGTTACATGTAGTGCCACTGTCCCTCCATGCCCATATTCATGCCCATCCCACTCATAGGCCCTAGAAGGAGAGAAAACAATCGAAGAAGATGCCGAAAGATGAGAAAATAAACAGACCACGGCTCAGAGACAGGAGGTCAAGAAACAAAAGCACAATTCCCCATTTATTAAAAGAAAAGAGAAGAACACCATATGGTACAAATAAGACAATATAAGTAAACAAACAAGTAAATAATGCATTCAAAGGCTAAAGGTTGGAAAGAAGCCTGGCTTTGGATAAATCCTGCATCTTAAGTGGTGAGGTGGGAGGGGATGAGTGATTAGCAACAGTGACCAATTACACAGGTTGGAAGAGGCTTAGATTCAGAGAGAAGAGCAAATTCTGGGAAGATGGGTATTAGAAAGCAAAGGTCTCAGAAAGGAAACATGAAAGGACAAAGGGGTGCCATGCATTAGACCACACCTGTGCAAACCAAGGATCTTAGAATCAGACTGAGAAAGGAGGTAGTGCGGAAGAGAAGGAGGGGGCTTGTGGGAAGGTGGGACACGCCAAGGTCTTACCAGGTGGTCTGATTCCCATGTGCTGCTGGCCGTCCATCACGAAGCCTCCCATGGGTTGACCATCTGGGTTGTAGGGAGCTCCTTGACTTACTGCAGGAGGGCATGGTGAGGGAATATGGGGGAAACGATCAGTGGTCAATTAGTGCTTTTAATTAAGTTTAAGTCGCAGGAGAAACATCATCTGTTAACACGCATGCAGACTTAGGCATTTCACACAGTTTCTTTGGGTTTCATGAGAGATAAAACACTTGACAGAACATGCCCAATGAAGCTTAAGTACTGGGAACAAAGAGCTAAGCCTATATTCGGGAGCTCCTTGACTTACTGCAGGAGGGCATGGTGAGGGAATATGGGGGAAACAATCAGTGGTCAATTAGTGCTTTTAATTAAGTTTAAGTCGCAGGAGAAACATCATCTGTTAACACGCATGCAGACTTAGGCATTTCACACAGTTTCTTTGGGTTTCATGAGAGATAAAACACTTGACAGAACATGCCCAATGAAGCTTAAGTACTGGGAACAAAGAGCTAAGCCTATATTATGTAATACAGGAAACATGTTTAGACAACCCAAACAAATTAAGGTAAATCAAAGTTATCTTTTCCCCCACACAAGCTAATGGAGATGTACTTACCGCGAGTTCACGCTTTTCAAAGTGTGTGTGTGTATGCTGGGGGGTTATTTGGTAAAAGAAAAACAACTCAACCCCAATGAATGCCTTTGAACTTTTCTGAGTCCCTAATGCTACCCTGCCCCCTGAACCCTATTACAGGTAATAAAATTTACAGCAGTCCACAACAAGCCATGCACCAGGGGCACTGTTCACTAACAGGAAGAACTTAGCTGGGAGGCAAACATGGCCACTTCAAAAATAAAATACAAAGTTAAAAAAAGAAGATTAATATCTTCTGTACTTGACCTAACAACTCTCCACTGTTCTCTAGTATAATAAGTTGGATAGAGAAGATCCAGTTGTAGTTATTGTTTCAATACTTTAATCCATCGTACGTGTTTGCTCGCTTCTCTTCGTCACTGAGTTATATAGTGCCCAAGTCAGCATGATTAGTGCTTTGGGTTAATTGGATGGATTTTAGTGGTCAATCATTGTTGACATCCAGGCTGGGCTAAGTATTTACCGGCAGGTGGGCCTCCGGGTGCATGGCTTGCAGGGGGCTTTCGCCTGTGGGACTTGAATACAGAAACTATGGGGGACTTGCCTGCTCGGTTGGACTGGTCGATCATGGGCTGCACTATTCTTCTTCTTGCGTTAATGAACCTGTAAAAAAACAAGATGCAACATATGAATGAAATGTTATTGGAGTTTTTGCTATCTTTTTCTGTAAACACAGTCACATCCAAGCCTGCTGCTGTCCAGATCAGCCCAGATAGCTAATCAGAGGGGTAATTGAGGGATTTTTTCTCTAATCCTCTAGTACTCCAGTGGGAGTGTTGTAGAGTTGTCCCATAACACAGAAATGTTCACAAAGCTTACGACTTGTACAAACTTGTGCTAGCTTAATATATATTGCCTACTAAGCGAAGTGCACAATAGCACTTTGAAGAAAGTGGTGTTTTCCTCTATGTATGCAGTTCTTTTTTAACAACTTTATTTTAAACCACTGAACCATTCAAACCCTGATGCCAGATGTAACGCAGTTGATAGGCACCACAGGAATTAATGTGTTTAGGAAATGTTTGCTAACGTGAAGTGTTGCATTGTCAAAGAACATAAGTACAAGGCATGTTTTCTTTTTCCTTCTGTCTCCCTAGAGGGAGAATAATGAAACTGTGGGTTCAATGAGGAGTTTTTTTTCCCTGCCAAAAAGAACAGGCTGCTCTGCTATTCTGCGTATTGTGCATAACATTTGTGACAAAAACATATTTGGTCCCTGTAGCTTCTGACCCCCAGCCTCTTTGCACCATACATCGGAGTGCTCTGGCCTTGTTGTGCCTAAATCCCCTCTAGTGACCCTGTGACCCTGGTCACCTCCAGGAGACCATGCTCAGGGGTTCCAACTTGATTTATGTCCTCCTGCTGTTACCACAGTTGGACACTTCCATTTTAACATTTGAGGGGGGAATTAGTAGACTTTTAAGGAAACAATAGCCCCGCTACTGTTTTCAGGCTGAGAAAAGCAAGGGAGGAGACCTTGGGGTGTAGAGAGAAAGGGAGAGATAAAGAGAAAGAGCAGGACTAACAGACAAAGAAATGTTCATATAGGCATCTGCTAAGCTTCTTCTTTATTAATTATAAAACGGATCGTTCCAACTCTAAATTTTGACTGTTTAAGCCATTGGAAAATGCAACTGAGAACAATTTGCAGTTTGTATAATTTACTATATTACTATAGATATAATTAATATTCACAATATAATTATTATTATATAAATTGAACCATTTTTTAAATAAATGTAACTATTGAACAATAGCATTTTTGAGCCATCCATCCATACCATGATTAATGGGATTTTAAGGCACTCTTCATGTTTACCCATGGTAATATCACTGTAATAATTTGTCTCTCATGGTGTAAAACTTGAATTTTTTTTTTCTTTAAATTTATTTAACCAGAGATCACAACTTTCTCATATCACCAATATCACTCTACGATATCACCTTAAAGGCTTAAAAAAAGACCAGGGGAGGAATGTACTGACATGGCAGTGCACCATCAAATGAGAGAATGTCTGGAGTTTTATCACCAGCAGCGGGCTGGAGAGCAGGGGGAGTCTCAGACTAGGCATTCCTTTTACTGCCTTCATCTCAGGCTGGGGTCAAAGGGGGGGCACTGTTGTCTATCTGCTGACCTCTGCCGTTTGGATTTTCCTCCCTCGCTCACTCGCTTTCCCTCTGCCTTTTTTCCACTCACTTTTTTTTCAGATTGTGGAAATGGCTGTTCTTTCTTTCTTTCTTTCTTAAAGGTATCTTAAGCTTCCTCTCTCGTTCCTTCTTATGTCTAAGGCCAGATGCGCCAAAAGCTGGAACAAAGGACAAGTGCTACACAATACCAGGCAGGGGGATGGAGAGGTGGTGAGGGTGAGGGAGGGGGTTTAGGAGTGTGAGGAAAAAGAGAAAGAATGGTCATGCTCTGTTCTGTGAGCCAGGCGGACGCCCTTTTTCTCCCCTCCCCAACCCCCCCCCCCCTTACCTTTTTTTTTTTTTTTTTTTTTTTAAATTGTGGAAATGGCTGTTCTTTCTTTCTTTTTTAAAAAAGGTATCTTAAGCTTCCTCTCTCGTTCCTTCTTATGTCTAAGGCCAGATGCGCCAAAAGCTGGAACAAAGGACAAGTGCTACACAATACCAGGCAGGGGGATGGAGAGGTGGTGAGGGTGAGGGAGGGGGTTTAGGAGTGTGAGGAAAAAGAGAAAGAATGGTCATGCTCTGTTCTGTGAGCCAGGCGGACGCCCTGGCGCTGACGGTTAAGAAGGCAATCAAAAGGAGCAGAGAACCATACGGGCCAGGCTAAAGCTGGAGCCTCCATTAGGAGTAAAAGTTCACCTTTACGCGACCTCTCCGTGCTATAGGACTGCATTTATGGCCTGTTCAGTTTCTACTTCCCATAGGCACACAATGAAGCCAACTATTCAGCCTAGCGTGGGACAATGTGGGGCTATTTTAAAGCAAAACGTCACTAGTGGCACCTCCAAAGTAAGGTAAAAAGAGGAGGGTTGAAAATACACAGCTTTACTAAAAGGATGAGAAAAAAAGACTGAAATTAGTGTTTATGAGCCAAATGAACCTGGATGGAGGCTTGGTTGTTCTCATTCTGTTAGCGCATGTGTGTTTCGTAACTGTTGGAGCGCTATTGCTCATTCCCGCCTTTACTGACAGTCGATCTGATCTCTGTCGGGTCTACCAGGTCCTCTGCTAATATCCCACTCTCATTACAAACGCACAGGTGTAGCACGAACGGCACATGAAATGGCCAATTAAAAGCAAGAAATTGTCTTTTTCATCAGCTCCCTTTGTTGCGTGACCAATTAGGGAATAATTTAATAAGCGTTGCTGGAAAGATCCAGATTGAAGATACAAAAGGTTATATTTCAGTATGTCTATCTAAATGCATATGAAGTATGTAATTTTTCTAAGAAATGCCCCCTTCGTTCGCTCGTTCCCTCTCTCTCAGATGTAAACTGTGTGAGGGGGCGCATGCATGACTACGGAGAACCAAATTCACTCATGAAATCGCATTTCAACACACTCAGCTACATTTACATGTATATTAAAAACCCACAAACAGGCATATCAGTAATACCGATGGAATAGAATGATCTGATGATTCGGATCTGCATCTGTGGCTCTACAGGAATCTTCAGTAAAAATATGCATGAAAAGAAAATATCTAAAAGATGTTATGGTTTTAAGATAATTATCAGTTAAAATTATCGATTTAGTCATTGTGCTAACTCTGTGTTGGGACGTAGTTTAGTAGTGTGACAGTAGCTCAAATTATTTTTAAATATTGCAGTTCTCCAGTTACAAGCTGCTTTGTGACAATGCTACATTGCCATTTTCAATGTTGCGCTGTATCGTGCACACACATCAAACTAAGTCAAATTCATGCATAAAGTAATATTCATTGATTTGTTCAATCTAAAATAGATAAATAAATATTTGAGTCCCTGTGTGGCATTTTAGGTATTCTTTAATATTTAAATATGAAGCAAAAAGCTTATTGAAAGCTTATGTTTGTTACTATGGAAACACAGTTTAAATTGGTGTGCTTTCTGTTTTTTGGCTATGAATTTATAGGTTCAATTTAATGCTGTCACCCTAATTGATATGTTCATTCATTCAAAAACACTCATTCAGATTCATTCAGTTTTGTGCCAGTTTTAAATTATATAAATTAAATTACACTTAAAAATGTAATTTTAAATTGTATCATTAAATAGTTATACATTTTAAATTAGATTGCTTCCCTAATTAGCTACAATGTAGTTTGTTTTGTTAGCTTGTAATGTAAATAACTACTTTTTCAAAATTAAAGCTCAACTGTAATTTAACAATTTCAAAATAATGTGTAGCTTGTATCTTGGCACTAAATTTTAGTGCACACCGGTTAACATGCTAACTGCTATAAATCAACTAGCTAATCATGCAATAAGACCCCTCTGGTGAAACTAACTTTATTATCATTATCTGCTCTGGAGATCCATTTACTTAAGTAATTAGTAATTCACATGTTGGCATGCCTCAAGGCAAATTTCATAAATACGAGCATCTCATCTCAACCTAAAGTCATAAAAGTCCACCCTGGCTCCTCCTCTCTCCAAGTCATTCTGGGGTCAGTCGCTATGGCCTACCTGTGCTTAAATAAACTAGTCCAGCTGTTTGCTGCACAAATTCCATTTACACTCCTGCCTCCCCTCTATGCACCCGCTCACTCACTCACACACACACACACACTTATACATACATTTACACACTTTTTTAAATCAGCACAGCAACCCAGGTCTGGAGGAGTGGCGTTAACCTGTTCCATTGCTGGAGACAGACAAGGGGGAATGGGGCATACATAAAGGACCAACTTCCAACACCCGTTTGCATCTCTCACCTCAGACAATTCCATTCAGCCCCATCACACCCCTCTTCCTCCCCTCGCACTGCATATTCCTGCCTTTCTCACCTCTCGTCACGTTCTTAATAACATCGGCCTCCCCCTCGGCCCCTCCGCTGTTTCTTAGACTGGCCTGCGTGGGTGGAATCCCATGAGAAGAACCCACTCTACTGGGTCTAGGGAAGCAGGAGCCATGAACTAGTTGTTAGTACAGTGATGTCATTCTTCTTTAGACACTTACAGCTCATCCGAGGTGTGGTGGCAGAAAGTCACAGAAACATAGGCATGTGTCTTGACATATTTGCAGATTTTGCTGTAGTTGCTTACACCAGCTAATCCCAAACTTGGTGGCTTCCAGGTTTCTTGCATGCAACTGTGAGATCTGCACAGCTATCTTCATGTCAAACACTAATTTGGGGGATTCAATCTCACATTTAAATCTAGTAATCTTCCCGAAAACATTGCAGTGTGTATGTGGCCAGAGATTCCTAGACTTTACCGGGATTACCTGGTCCACTCTAGCAAGGCAAAACAGCTTGCCCAAAGAAAACAGAGGAGATGTAAAGGGGGCTTTTGGGGAAGTCTCAAGTAGGGGCTGGTCTAATCCCTGCTGCATCAGCCCCCCTCCAGCAGAGGCTGATCATTACTTCAGCAAACTCACCCCTGGTGCACCCCCACAAGCTCCTCTCACCAAACAAAGTCGAAACCTTTCCATTAACAGAGCTGTGAAGTCCCCTCTAAAGCCGCTATTAAAGAGTGGGGCCACTGCCTGGGACACACTTTATAAACACATAGCCGGTCTGTGAGAAGGAGAGAGGGGTGCAACAGAGATTTCTATGAGTTGCTCAAAAAATCAACGCAGCCAGGAAGACATATGCAGACTTCAGACCAGGCTTGAGGTGAGAGGAGACCATTGCTGTGATCAACCTCTGTTGTGGCATTCAAACGACCACTGAAAAACAAAGCAGAGTGCAACTGCTGCGAGGTGCTGGACATGCTTCAGAGACGGTTCCCCACTCCTCTGGAGCCGGGGACTATGAGGTCATTCTTGGCATGAACATGGCCTGCCTGCTCTCCTCTGATTCCTCACCCAGCCCAGAGAGAGCAAGAGAAATAGAGCAATGATACATCAGAGAGGGAGGGCACCATCATATGCCCACTTTACAAACACAACATTGGAAAACCCTCCATTCCATGCTGTCATCTATCTCTGAGGGCTCTTCATGCAGCCTGATGCCAGAGGCAAATGCTTGGGCCAGAGGGCACTGCCTCTCTGTCTGCGCAAACATGCAAAAAAACAACCGCACAGTGTTGGGATGTCAACTGGCAGCCAGTTGACATCCCAACACATTAGAGAGGAAATGACATCACGGTGGCAGGTTTAATGGGGCCTCTGCCTAGCTGTCACTGTGGTGGTCTCTGCCGGGCGCTGTAGAGCTCATGCTGGCACCGCCAGTTCTATTGACACACATACAAGACCTTACACGTAAGCTCTGACTGGCATTACTAACCACGCACCAGGAATTTACCTGAGCAAAAAAAAAAAAAAAGTTTTACTTTAACACCTGATGGTATGGTAATTTGAATAACCAGTAGAGACCATAAATGAAAGCTTAAGATTTGTGGTCTGACAAGTTTAGTCACTTTGCTGCTTCAGCTTCCCTTATAAAAACTGTGATGGCACCATGCTGACATCACATCGGGTATTCTGTTATATACAGTACCATGGCACTGTTTGATTCATGCACTATTATATGTAATAGGTAAGTGTTGACATGATGTAAAAAAAAACATCTGTCCAACCAGTGACAGATAGGAGTTTTCATTATTTTAGTTTTCATTTTGTGAAATTTCATTTGGTGAAATTAACAGTGCAGATAATATGGATAGGGCAATATTTTTCATATTTATTCTTTATACTTGCGTTATACGTAGAGAATGCATATATGAAGTGTTACTCGCTCTAGCGTGTATATTTTTGTGGTTGTTGTTGGAGGGGTGAAATTCAACGTGACCTTGCAATCACTGTAATGCTAAAAGCTCATTAGCTAATCAGTGGTCCGCTCGCTAATCAGCGGTCCAATCTGTTCCTAGATTTATAAACATAACCAATATGCTCTAGTGCCGATCCACCCTCCGTCTGTCATGTTCACATTCCCCCACAAAAGAGAGGATAAAAAAGTAGAGAAAAGAAGAAAAAATGTTGGCAGTGCCTGGGGCCTGTTGTGATGTAAGACGGAGGGAGAGAAAGAGGGGGGTGCACCCTTGTATGGTTCACAGACTCTGTACGAATGCATGCATACACACACACATATCTGACGACAACTTACTGCCAAAGAGCCATCCATGCACATATATCTCCACATATAGAGATGCATTCTCTCCGAAACAAAGAAACTATTTCAACTGCGCTGGTCTCGTTTACACTCGCGCACACACATGCTCATGCGCCCCAACACACATTACAAACGACTTCACATGACTAAACACACACACACACACACACACACACACACACACACCCCCACCCACCGAGAGAGAACCACTCCAACTTGTCTACTGTTGACACAACACAGAGTTCAGGTCTGAGCAAGTGCTGAAATTCCAGTATGGCAGAATTGTTAGCAAATACTTGAGAACAGACTGAGCCCAACTGTGCAGAAAGGCAAACAATCCCTATATCCATCCAGCTTCATGGAGCTGAGCTCTCCACTATGTCTCCATCTCCGCCTGATGTAGCAGGGGATTTTGAGGGTGTAGGTTGGGTCGCATGCCTGTGTCTCACTGGTGTAAATATGTCTTTTGTTTGGCGGTTTGACCCCAGGGTTTGTTGGTATTTTGTTGAAAGGCCACGGATATTCACGCTAAAGCACCTTGACAGGAAGGCTGTGTGAAGGCCGCTCCGGGACATGGGCTATGGCTCATCTCACCCAGACCTGCTTGCATCCTTTGGGCCGCTGTTGCGTATACACACACACATACACATATGCATGCATGAACAGTGAGACTCACGCATATGCACGCATGCTCAGCTTAAGCAAGTAAGTTGTCAGTGTACACTACATCTAGAATCATGGATTTAGTAAACACACAGAATCCAAAGGAAAATTTTACTGCCCAGACGTTGCTCTGTGATAGACTTAATGGAGTTCCTTGCTATTTTTTTATATAAGTATAAATTTGTCTTCAAAATAAACTATAATCTTTGCTGTCAAGCAAGTATCCATTTGCTTTCCATTTAAATCTCATCGTGGTGTAGTAGAAACAACTGATATACTACACAGATCTCATTTCTGATTTTGCTTTCGTATAAGTTAAACTGCCTATCCAAGATACCTATTGGGTCAGGGGTGACATTTTCCCCCGAAGCTATAAGAACGTTGCCAGATACTACACACGAAGAGCACATAGAGCAATCATCCAGAGCTTTTCTTGAACAAGTTTCAACTTCTCTTGACATGGGCGGGCTTGGCTGTCAGAGAAGTGAAGCATGCCAGTCATCCAGTTCTCTCTCTTTATTTTGCTATCGCTCCTTTTTTTTCTCTCAGGCACAGAAACCTGATCCAGGGTGTGTGGACGCTGTTTCTCTAAAGTAGCCCCGCCACACTTCACTCCATGCTTTTAAGACTTTCATAAAAGCCGCCTTATTGACAAAACAATCCATCCCTAAGGTTTAAACAGCATCTTTAAAGAGATTATTCAATTCTGTCAGGAAGGGAAGAACGGGCAACACGTGAAACCCAATGACCCGCCCATTGATTTTACATCACTGATCTTTATGGAGTGTTCTGAGAATGCTTTCTCTTATCGTCAAAGGCTAAAACTTTTCTTTCTCTCTGCAACTTTCCTTTTTCTTACTCTACCATTATTTCAATGAAAGTTTTGCATTTGTATGTCGAACAACTGACTGTGCCTTTACATCATTATGGAGTTGTACATAATCCCTATCAAAGCTCTGACATCTCCCTCCAAAAATAGATCCCACATCGATGCCTCCTCAATGCCACGTTCGCTCACCGCGTCTTAGGCTGTCTCTGTGTGTTCATGCGTGTCCGGGGGTGCGTATGCGTCTGTGCTCATGTGTGCGTAAGGGTGACCATAAGGGTGTGACTAAGTGTATGTCTATTGCGTATCATCCAGATTTGAAGAATAGTTTTCAGACACTCTCAATGCATGTTGACTAAACAACACACTCACCCACGTGGGTCGATTGTTAATATGTGGACCCAGATTTGCAGCAGTCCCTCACGTTATGTTAGCGCCAATAATTCATGAGTGATCCGTACACCACGCGGCCTTTAGCATTTTTTATTTAATCTTCAGCTTGCAGATTCTCGGAGTCCTCATCAATAATGGACACATACATATGTGTTAACAAGTCTATGGGAGCAGGGCTTAAGGAAGCCATAATTTTTGGTTGATCTCTTGTTTAGCTCCATCTGTTAGCTGTTTGTTTGATGTCACATTGTGGTTTCCACATGTTCACCCTTAAGTCCTATAATCAACAAAATGTTTGTTCTGAGATATGGCTAAATTATATGGACTTGCATGCTAAGCAAATTAAATCTATATGCTTGCATGCTAGAATGGAATGCTGGAATTTATCTTTTAAATCTTGCACGAGTATTGTATGTTGGAAATAAGCTGTATTGGCCCGGTGCTTTGACTAGTCTGATGAATAGAATCACAGCTTGGGAAATTGCCTCTAAAAATCAGCAGGTCAGGAGGTAACATCACCAGGGGTTGCCATGGAGACACCCAATGGTGAGCTTCCTACTAAGCACAACCACGGGCCTATGAAACGACAGATCCTACTCTCTAACCCCTAATGTACTGAGCATCTCTCTCTCTCCCCCTCTGTTTTCATATACACTTTCCATGTCATTTGCACCCTTACACACATATCCGAACACATCCACACTGATGCACACAATCTGAGAGAAGGCTGCAATATCCGAGCATGCAGGGTTTAACAGCTAATACCGCTTAAATTGGCCACCTCTGGCTCATCGCTTACACACTTGCTCAGACAAGTGCTCCTTCTCCTGCATCCACACAAACACAGGCAATATGACAATTCTTCCAACATACACCAAACCCTGCTACACAATGATTCGGCCCAGTAGCCGAATGCTGGGGTAGGACAGGACAGTGTGTGAAGTAATTGCCTGTGTGTTCTCTGCTAACTAATATGGCTGAAAGAATTGATCTCCCATGGGTTGTTGTGAGGTCACAGAAATTGATAACCCCAACAAGATTCCCTTGTGTCCGTCAGCCTGCGTCCCACTGATAGGCCACTTTTGTAAATTAATCCTCATTCTTAGTCACCGGTTGTCTCGAAGGTACCGAACCGAACAATGGTAAGGATTATATTGTCAGAAATTACATTTTGTGTAATGGGTTTTAATACGTCTCCCATCTCTCTCACTCTCCTAACATCTGGTGTACATAGCAAGGGATTGGTTGTTAATAAGCTTGAGAAGCCTGATGGAATAACAACGTTACAGTATGTAATCAGGATACAAATGTATATTGCATTACAGTAAATGTGATATGTTTAGCAATGCATTTTGTAAAAACAATAATTGCTAGCGGAATTTTTAATGAATATTAAAAATATATAGTACTACCAACAAGTACTATGGTACAAACAACTTTCAGATGGGCATTCCATAGCACTATCCACAGCAGCTACATTAGACTGCGCCCATTCTAACAACCAGTTTCTACAGTAATTGCAACTATCACGTACAAATGACATGACGCTTAAGTGAAACTATTTTTGTTTTACAGTTGGCAACTCATTGCAATGACAACAGCCAGAAAAATGCTTTCAATGTACACATACATGTTTTCTCGTTCTATAAAAATGGCTATGTATAGATGTGATCTAGTTTCTTTTGCTTTTCTCTTGTAACTTAAAGTAGTTTAATGGTTCATATTTGGCTATTTGGATGATTAGGCTACTGATTGCCTTTGTGAAGTAATTAATATGTAATTTCTCATTTGTATCGGAATGCTTTTTTAAAACAACTCTCCCATCCCATGTTGGGAGTGCTTACATTAAGGCCGGTTCATTCAGCAAAATGGATTAGGGCATGTAATCAGATCCTTGGCAATATCAATCTCTGACACTTAAAGAACAAGAGCGGAGTGAGTTTGCGAACAGAATTTCATGGCCTGGCATGAAAGAATTTGTGGCGAAGGTTGTTCTTTATGTTCTTACATCAAACGTTCCGTCCTTTGTTAGTTTTCACCTCCCCACTCCCTATCTCAGGCCCTTCATTAGACACGGCTAATAACAGTAAGTATGTGCTGATAGCCATCACTGGTAACAAACACACCCCTGTGAAGGTTCTGTCAAACTTTTAATGGTGGAAACGACAAAATCAATAGCTTTTTAGGCTGAGACATAGAGTTCTGTGTCACAGTAAGCATGGGACAGACAGGTTTTGAGAGAGGATTCACAGAGGCGCAAGAGTAGCTGCTCTCACAGGGATTCATATTTGAATGAGTGAACAAAAAAATTATTTAGTCGGAAAAATCCTGGCGGCAATATCCCTTTGGGTGAATTGATTTGAAGGGAGCTGAGGCGATAAGTGGGAGACAGATGGGAGGAGCGAGCAAAAGTGGGGGGGAGGGGAGTGTATTAATTCAAATCATTAAGAGCCGCTTGCCAGGGGCGAAGCTATTGATTGCATGTAAACACAAAAGTACAATTGACTTACCAGTTGTTCACTTGTAGTATAGTCAGCCCGGTGTCTTGTGCCAGTTGCTTTTTCTGTTCTTCTGAAGGGTATGGGTGCTGATAAAAGAGAGAGAGGAAAAAACAACAGGAAATTACATGAGAATTATTGTAAATAAATAAATTAATGAACACATTTGTTAGTGAGAGAAAGGTCTGAGGTACAGAATGGAGACGTTGCTCACACATTTGTGCAGAAAAGTGGCAAAGCAGCTGTTAATTAGTGTGAAAAAGTGAGGTGTGTCTCTTTCTTAGAGTCATTAATGGAATATGAAATCGTGTAATTAATGGCAGCGAAAAAGGCAAGCCAATTATAAAGTTAAGTGAAGTGTGGGAACAGAAACAGTAATTAGAGTGCTGTGCCGTGCAACCCCACTGAAATTTATTCTAGTCATCTTGCTGCCATGAATGCATGATAGACAATGGATATCGGAAGCCTTGTGTGGAATACAAACCACAAATCTGACACATACCTCTTCCTTTTTTAATTTTTGTGAGATTACCGTCATTACAGATGATTAGCCAGTTAGCTAAAAGGTAACAACATGGGTGATACTAAAGTAAGGTGAACAGTTTTCAATACAGCCAAGTTAAGAACTTGATATTTTGCTGATCCAGCTGTTTAAATAAAGGTGAGGTGAGATTTGCTTGATTTATACTAGCATTAGTATGAAGTATTGAGCTTTCTAGCTTTGAGTCTAAACAATGTGCTGTTCATAAAAAAGACAAGACAGAGCCTGTGTTGAGGCCCCTGCTGAGCATGTACAATGGGAGGTACATTGTGCAAAGATGTTTACACCACATTTATACCTAGAGAGATAAAAAAAGAGATAGAACCCTGTGTTTTGGTCTTAAAGCACAGCAATAACCCCTCTACCATTTCTGTGGTACAATATTTTCATATAATGCTTTGTTAACACAATAATCGGACCTAGACACCTCCACTGTTTGACTCACTGTGCTAACAGATTCAGACCTTCTAAGCCCATTACCAAACCTTGCACAACCTGATAGGGATTAACAGAGACAGAGGCTTTAACTTGGCGTTGGGCTGCAAATCTACCAAAGTGACAACAGATCGCTGTTTAACAGAGGAGTTAGCAAATCACTATTACAAACAAAAATGTTTTCTACTAGTCCTCAAACCATAGCGAGTCAACATCCTTGACACTGCAGCAAAGTAACTAGGAGCCAAGCATGTCACAGGGAAAGGGCACTTATGAATATAGTTTACTTTTACTTATGTGATCTAACGTATAAGGAAAGGAAGACATTGGCAACTGTGATTCTGATTCACCCTTTCAGAGGTATAATAAGAACAAGGCTTCCAAATGAACAAACAAAATGTAAAAATGGTTGGCGCCACGGGTTGTCTGATATTTTTTTCAAGCAATAATAAATTGGAATGTCTTTCATGTTGCTGAATGCATGTTTATTTACTGGTACTGCCAGAGAAAGCGAGCTGTTTTCCTGTCGCTCTGTCATTTTCATGTGATCCAATTGTAGGTAATTGGAACAAACTGTGGATAATTTCATGCAGAAAGTTATAATTGTAAGTGTCGCCTCCAGCCATTTCTAAATAGATTTTAAGATTTTTTTATCTTATCTTATCATATGTTTCCAGTGTCCATCATTGTAAACCACAAAGATGAGGTTTGTGTGAAACCAGGGCCAGGACTGGAAATGTGAGAAAACAACATTCCAGCCTCTCTCACTGTCATCTGATCAGTGGTAATTGCTGATAGCAGGCCTTTGAGCATCAAAAATGTAATGGCAACTACAATCATAAAATCAACGTATAAGTCCAACATCACATTTATGTCATTCCTGCCCTGTTCTGTACTTCATCAAATCATCAGAGAGAGAACAGCGGTCATGCTCAACTTTACAAATGAACTGTGGAGGTAAAAATGGCATTGAGTGTGGCATGATGGCTGGTCAGCCCTGTAGTGAAGGGAACATGTTTGGACAAAAGTATCAGAGGCCTCATGACTTTTAAGGGGAAAGCTGTGCCAAAGGCTATGTGATAGCACAAACACTGACTGTTCTGCTGCTGGCTTGCAAAGAATGACTCCAGCTCTGGGCCGCTGCAATTCCAGGTATGAAGGCTGAGAATTCACACATCGTTGTGTTCTGCTCACTACCTCTCCTACACCGAAAGATTTTAAGGACAGCAGGTTAAATTCCAGCTTTGTTACACTCCGATAACATGATTTGGAAACAAGAAACTCTTTTCGCCAGACCATTTGCATACAAGATTCTTTTGCAATCTGCTATTTTGAAACCCGTCTCTTCTACAACTATGTTTTGTCAGTCATTGCATGGTCTAAACTTGCAAAGGAATGGGTAACTAAGAGTCATTCACATTAAAATTCAAATATTAAATATCTTGATGAGATATAGAATGAAGAATGCATTGTACAGGCTTCGCTTTCAAGAAAAGAAGTGGGAGGAGGACTGTCAACTAAGGCAACTTGTTAGACAACTTTACAAAATGAAATGTTACAACAATGCACAATGGGGTGGAGAAAATGAGCAGTCAAGTTTCAGCTCAACTTAAATGTAACCTAATCCTATCCTAACTTCTCATTAAATCCTAGAAACCCCACACAAAGACCTGTTCTGTGATTGACAGGTGGCTCCGACCATGAGCATTTAGCAGTACCCAAACAGGATTCCTGTACAAATGCCAACTGGGTCAAGCTCTTCCGACCACAGCATCGAGCGTGCCTCACCTTTGTTGTCATAATGACCTCGAGGTAGCCACACCTGTATTTGAGCAGAATGGGGCAGCAGTGACTGAAGCCCCATTTACACTTATTACTCGTCATATCTGGAAAACATACAGCTATGATTTATTCACTTTTAATTAATAGCTGCTCACACAAAAGCCCTTATGTTAACTTAAGCCCTACCTTTTTTTGGTTTATATGTAAATTGTCCAGTATCTATGTGCAATCATGGCAGGTTGATAGATCAATTCTATGGCTAAAATACCTGGGTTATTATTTTTGTTGTTGTTTTGGACCTTTCTGTTTGCTAAATGCAAAACAGACCTTTTTTTCCACATTCTTTACAAATGTTCTTCCATTCTGTCTCTTTGAACAATGTTCTCACACATCTTTTCCATCCTTGTCATACTGATGTATTTCATAAAAGCATTCATAAACTTATGAAGTGGATATGTTCAGAAACAATTTTTTTTCTTTGTCTGGTTCTCCAAACACCAAAGTAACCCTATGCGTCAAAACAGTGTGATTTAGATTCTGGTTTAACTGAGAGAAACCAACAGATTTTATAATAGTCAGAGAGCGACAGTATTTTAATCCTCTTGGCAGCAGT
The DNA here is from genome assembly GCF_001515645.1 of Sinocyclocheilus grahami. Classification (NCBI taxonomy): domain Eukaryota; kingdom Metazoa; phylum Chordata; class Actinopteri; order Cypriniformes; family Cyprinidae; genus Sinocyclocheilus; species Sinocyclocheilus grahami. The sequence goes on along the minus strand of NW_015505600.1, from coordinate 351,932 downwards.
ACTGGCTGAGAATTGTTTTCTCAGGGTCTCGTGATGCTTTAGTGAGAAAGCAATAATACTGCCTAAAGAACAGATGGAAAATCTCAACGCATCCTCCCTGTTTCCTTTCGCCTATCTTAATGATACGTCTTGTCCAAATATACTACTCCTTTCATCAGAATTTCCAGCCTCTTCTGCACTGGTGGATACCAAGCCAACAATGTCCTCCCCATGCTCAGTTCTCCATCATGTATCTTATCTGTGTGTGTGTGTCTGTGTCTAGCAGTGCATCAACAATAGTCCCTCCCGATCTTCCTCTGTGGCCCCCTCAGACAGGGAATGGCGGGGAAGAGCATAGAGTCCGTGTCCTATCGGCGAGATAAGAGAGGTGAACAGGTCTCTCCCATTCTCTCGTGCTCTCTCTGAGCCCAAGATTGCTGCTCAAAATCGAACTCAGAATTTCCCCCAACCCTTGGTTGACTCTGCTCTCCTTACCCACAATTTCGAGCGATGGCAGAGAATGCTGTTTTGAATACAGCCAAGATATGAGGAGTCAAGTTGTGTCAGGAGACCTTTCCGTGGGAGAGGGTAGAATTCCAGTATTTACTGCACTGTACCCTGAAAGCTGAGAGGTACAACCCAGACTATGAGAGCAGAAACATGAGAGGTGTGTACTCTTGGTCTTTATGTCTTTGTCGGGAGAGTTGTGTGTATATAGAACAGGGAGGAGGAGGTCTGGATGAGCTCCAGCTGTGCTCCTTATCAGGTCCTTAGACAGGCTCCTCTGGTTCACTGTGAGGGGAGAACTATTTTGGAAGTTGCTTTCATCTCTGTGTTTTCTTCATCATTTTGCTTCCCCCACAAAAAAAAGCCAGAATCCCAGCAGTATTTCTTTACCCGTCAACTCCCAGGGTTGGCTAGGGCCACATACTGAACACATCCTCCCCCCAATTGCTGTGGACACGTCTTTTTGTGTTCCATTTAACCAATTAATTACAATCAGCCACAACCCCCTCTTCCCCACTCCGCTGCCTTCATTACCCACATTACCGTTATTATCGTTATGTTCTATTTAAGGGAACATTTCTCTCTATCCTGTGTGATTTGGATTAAAGAAGCTTTCCACACAAGATTAACTTCATAAAATAAGTGTGCGCTGAACATGGTGCTTATTCTTCACACAGAAAAGGAGTGGGGAGGCATGGCACAAAAATGAGGCATGCCCCTTGAGTCGCAGAACACGGGAATTAATCCTAGTGGCTCCATCTGACAATGCTTCCACTATGTGCCTATCTCGCTAAGCAACGTGCTGTCTAAATAGTAAATACGTTGCAGGGGCGACTCAGGTCAACAGGTCCTTTTAAGGTGAGTATGTATGGGTTCATTTCTGCTGCCTCACTTCCATATTCCTTGTGGCTAATCCCCATGGAAGCCAAGCTGCCCCTGAGGAATGCCTGAGGCTTGATCCAGGGGCCATTTTGGCCAAAGTGTCTACTGAGTATCATTTCAACATCCTATCTCAGAACCAGCCACTGTATGCGTGGGCTGCGTCCACCACTCTTCCGTGGCTTGGCCCTTGAGAAAACAGGATTAGGTCTGAAGTTTAGTGCTCCACCTACTCCAGCTCTGCTAGCATTAACTGCACCAGAGCCACAGCTTCAGGCCTTCTGCGATTGGGCCACCTACAACATTCAGCCCAAACCTCAGGGTGGGGGAGGAAGGATTACCCTTGATATTTGGCAAAGAGCATTATCGTCTCACCAGAAAATTGTGCACTCGTTGTCTTCATCAGTAAAACATGCATGAGAGAAACAATCACAGCTTTGTTGGAAAGTTATTTATTATCAGAGAAAGGTGTTATTTCTCAAGAAAGCACAGTAAGTCTTGACTTTAGAGATATTTCTTGGCTGAGGAAGAGTTGAGACATTTCAAATTCCTTTTTGTGTATGTGGCATAAACATAAAGTTTTGTCCTTCATTAAGAAAAACAAAACATGATTCATATGGAAAACTGAAGAGAGAGAGCGAGAGCAAAAAGACAAAACAACAAAGCTTCTGTAACCCAATTTCTTCCTAACTCTGATTCACCAATGAGACAACAACAAAAGAGGGAGAAAGATCTTAGATTTGGAAAACAACTGGAGGCCAGGGCTTAAGATGCCCTGGCGGAGTTGGTGACTGGCTGGCTCACAGAAAGTGGGAGTGCTTCATTGGGAGCGCCACTAAGTTTGTAGTGAGCTAAGTCAACACAAAGCCAGCACATGAATTATTCACACGCAGCGTTTTTAGAAATCCTTGTACTACAACAAGATTAAGCTGGGGAAATTTCACCCTTGGAAGCAATTTTTTGCCATTTAATCTCTACTTTTGATAAAAGAAGATGTTTAATTTGGTTTCCAGCATGGTAATTAGTCATCCTTTTTTGTCAATATTTTTTGTTGGGATAGGGAAGAGGGTGTAACACAAGTGCTTTTGGGTAGGCAATAGGCACTTTCGGTTTGGAGGCAGCTGAGGTCAGAATGTAAGTCTAAAATTAAAGGATGGGTGTGGGCCGGAATACAAATCAGATCTATCCATATCTGTGTAAACTTCCAAGCCCACAATGTGCTAAATCAACATTATCAAATTTGAGCTAAGGGCTTTGCATTCAAAAATGCAAAGTGCAACAGGCAAAAGACAAAATAACACGTATCTGGACACCCAGATTTGTAAGGCACTTCATTTGAAGACAGTGGCTGGTATTTGAATAGTTTTACATAGAGTAGAGCAGAGCTAAATTTTTATGGGGTGGCCTATAGCTTCAAGCGCCACCAGACTCTGCAAAGAGGTAAGCCAGGTTCAGGCACTGATCTAAAGTCAGTCGCAGTAGGGTAAGCAGCCTCTTATTCGGTCTCATTACAGATCCCAGTGGAAGGGTGGGGAGTCTGTGTTTAAGGGGGATGCGTGTTGTTCCACACCTGCTGTTCACAGTCACACGGTAATAAGGGGGCCAGCCTGCAAACACTGACTGGAGCTTGGTGGACTGCGGCTGATGAGCCCGGGCTAATTCAGGGGTGATTATGTAGTTTACTGGACCACTAAACCTCTTTAAGCTTGTAATTACAGCCTATTTGAGGGGGGAACATTCAAAAGCAATTCAGCTGCGCCGTGCCGTGCCACGCCGACCGCAGCTGGAGGTGGGTTGCCGGCATTCGGCGGGGGAGTCTAATATCTGCTGGGATGGGGATTTTAGCACAGTCAGTCAGGTAGCATCACGGACAAAGAGGTACACCAACTCGGCCGGCCCTGTTCCAGAGAGCGCCTGCCAGCGGCTTTGCTTGACACACAAAATCAGAGTGGCTTGTGATCGTTTAAAGCTGATAAAAACCCAAATGATTGTTTTAGCTATTATCAAGAGGGCTGCAAGTGAAATGCAAAGCAGTGCTATTAATGCATGCTTCGGTACACAAGCTACTCCACCCTCCTGCCTCCCAGTAGCCAAAACTGGGTTTGTTGAAGGTGGGGGCCGAGTGCCAGGAGCAGGAACTCATGGTGCATTAAATGTTAAGAGGATCAGGTTACCATATTGCACCTTGACCGAGGAATCCTTTCCAATGCCTTTACTCTCAAGGAAATTATCCTTTAGCTAATTCCACTGAAATGGGATACTCAAAGGAAGCAATTTCGGAACCACACAAAAATTCTAATAACCTGTGCGATATTATTATGTTATTATCATAATTACCCTTTTGCCCTGGCCATTTTAATTAATGTTCAATGGAAGGCCTGAGGGGGAGGAGAAACCTGGTCACGGTTGGAAAAGAGTTAAAAGAAGGTAAAGGCATTTTACAGTTGCTCCCTTATGTCATTTCACTGTCTCAATAAAAGAAGGGCAGAGTGAAGGAAGGAAGAACACAGAGACATATCTCTCCTCTCCTCTTTTTTGCCATCTTGTTTTATATCCTTCTCCTACCTCTTCTTTCTTCCATTTTCTCTCTTTTAGCAAATGGCTGCAATATAACAAAGAGTGAAAAATGTAAGGGGGTCTGAATACTTTCCGTACCCACTGTATCTCTCCTCTCCTCTTTTTTGCCATCTTGTTTTATATCCTTCTCCTACCTCTTCTTTCTTCCATTCTCTCTCTCTCTCTCTCTCTCTATCTTTCACTGAGCGGAAGAGGGATCTTTCTCCATCGGTGCACAGCTTATACAAATCAATGACTTAATCTGTCGTAACAAACAAGTGAGCAGCGCCTTGACTCTGTCTGCTTCTTTTTCCACCACAGCTAAAACACTCTGCTGATAACAGAAAGAAGAATAAAAAGGCCCATGGACCAACACTCTCATCCGCTCTCTTAGTGACCTCACTTTCTATTAACGTGTGAATCTAATCTGATGAAATGTGGTTCAAGACACACATTGCAGATTCCTCACACAGAAGGGAGTGATCCCCTGGCTGCACGCAGCAATCTCCATGGGGACGACATGGATCAGCAAGTGCTCTCAATGGAACTCCCATGCAGCCATGCATCCCTTATTGCGACAGGAAACACCATGCCCTCAGCGCGGCAGGAAAAGGTCAAGATCCACTATCGAAGCTAAATGGAGAGAATCCTATTCAATAGTTGAATATATGCCAGGTCCTGGATAAAGTTAAGGCAAATAAGACAAATCTAAGAGGTTTTAAGTGTCTGAGACCATTTCCCCTTTGTTCATCGCCTTGGGAAATCAATGACAACAAAGACAACGGCACTTTAAAAGGGTCTTGGATTCAGTGCACAGGACATGCTAGCTCCATAAAACAATTTATGCACTTACGCATGATGGTATAAAATAATTGAATTTATCTCCTCTCCAAGCCAGCACACTTAATGATACACCATAGACTATAAAATGCTTGCCCTCTCTTTTTTTCTGTTTCAGACCACTCCGCTTGAAAAAATGGAATGGGGAAATGCAAAATAAAGCAGTATCAGTCTAGGTGTGATACTGATGCATAAATGAGCTTGTGTTTTTATATGTGTGTACTTTTTTCCAGACACATTGCCAGACAATTATTCTATTGATGCCCTGTGACTTCTTCACGAAGGGGAAAATAAGCCCCATCAAGAGGCCTGAGGGTAGTGCCCTTTCCTCCTGAAGAACTGTTTGTCCCCAGATGAAAAGCACAATGAGCTCAGAGTGGCACGCATGGCTGAGATTACAAGTAAGAGGAACCAAATTGATAAATTAGTTCAGCAAACGTGCAAACTGATTACCGCGTCTTTGCTGCCATATAATCCATCAGGCATACACTGGCGAGCACATGCACACAAACAGAGTGAGCCAAGAGTATCTGGGACAGACTGCTGGAGCTCTGCTCTGTGGGGGAATGCTCTGCAGTGGCTGTAAGTAAAAGGTATTGAGCTGCTGACTGCAGGCGGAAAGATCCCTGAGCACTGACGATTACAGCATAGCTAGGGTAATTCAGCAAAGCCTGGTCTGAATCAACAAACGTAGCAACATCTAAAAACACCAATGGACCTTTATCAGACCATAGCTAAACCCTGGCCAACTGGACACTTCTGATTATGTTGGATTACAGAAGAGAGCATGCTGGACTGGCACCCAAAGTTTCAAATTGGCAATGCTGTAGAATATAGACTTGCACAGACATCCAAATATTGTTGTCTCCACTGTCCTTATGTCACCTTGGGTTGTACCCTCTGCCCTTCCCAGCTTTGGCAGTTGTGGATCAAGCACCTACCATAATCCCTGATTAACATCCTCCCTAAATGCCCCATAAATCCATCCCAATGACAACTGAACTAACACTACTGTGGTCACCAACATTTGGGTGCTTAGTGGATATGTAAATGGAATGTACTAGACTTCAGGATATTTATACTTTATTTCCTCAGTTGGCTTCTGAATTTATTTGACAGACAGACTGCTCAGGAGTTGGTGAATAATAGAGAAACTTGCACCACACCTGAGCTTCAAGCTTCCTCTAGAAAGGCTGAGGAGTTCATGCTGACAGTGCGTTTTAGTGGGATTTACACAGAAACTAAAACTGAGAGCACGCTTTCTCATATTAAGGCAATGGCTGGTATGCAGGCCTAGCATGATCTCACACTAAACAGACGCTAGCTGCTAACTCTTCACAAGTAGCTGATAATGAAATACAATACTGTTATAATATAGCAGGCCAGCGTATAACTTTCTCTAACTGACAACGTAATGAAACTGCCGAAGAGTGCATGTTCACAAGCTGCATGGATGGAATTCAGTGAGGCCCACCTGTGTGCTTCTGGAAAATGGAGTACATGAACATTATCTTCTCCGATGACGTGGCTGCAACAGTGGCTGGCCCTCTGGGCATTATAAAATTGTCAGGTTCTTGAGAGCAGTGAGGAAGACTGATGGGAGATTAAGACTGAGGGACAGCTCTCATCTGGACCAGTTATGCTCCAAAAGTTCAGAGGTTACATGAAGTAAAACTTAACTGCCTTACAGAGACATATCTCTCCTCTCCTCTTTTTTGCCATCTTGTTTTATATCCTTCTCCTACCTCTTCTTTCTTCCATTCTCTCTCTCTCTCTCTCTCTCTATCTTTCACTGAGCGGAAGAGGGATCTTTCTCCATCGGTGCACAGCTTATACAAATCAATGACTTAATCTGTCGTAACAAACAAGTGAGCAGCGCCTTGACTCTGTCTGCTTCTTTTTCCACCACAGCTAAAACACTCTGCTGATAACAGAAAGAAGAATAAAAAGGCCCATGGACCAACACTCTCATCCGCTCTCTTAGTGACCTCACTTTCTATTAACGTGTGAATCTAATCTGATGAAATGTGGTTCAAGACACACATTGCAGATTCCTCACACAGAAGGGAGTGATCCCCTGGCTGCACGCAGCAATCTCCATGGGGACGACATGGATCAGCAAGTGCTCTCAATGGAACTCCCATGCAGCCATGCATCCCTTATTGCGACAGGAAACACCATGCCCTCAGCGCGGCAGGAAAAGGTCAAGATCCACTATCGAAGCTAAATGGAGAGAATCCTATTCAATAGTTGAATATATGCCAGGTCCTGGATAAAGTTAAGGCAAATAAGACAAATCTAAGAGGTTTTAAGTGTCTGAGACCATTTCCCCTTTGTTCATCGCCTTGGGAAATCAATGACAACAAAGACAACGGCACTTTAAAAGGGTCTTGGATTCAGTGCACAGGACATGCTAGCTCCATAAAACAATTTATGCACTTACGCATGATGGTATAAAATAATTGAATTTATCTCCTCTCCAAGCCAGCACACTTAATGATACACCATAGACTATAAAATGCTTGCCCTCTCTTTTTTTCTGTTTCAGACCACTCCGCTTGAAAAAATGGAATGGGGAAATGCAAAATAAAGCAGTATCAGTCTAGGTGTGATACTGATGCATAAATGAGCTTGTGTTTTTATATGTGTGTACTTTTTTCCAGACACATTGCCAGACAATTATTCTATTGATGCCCTGTGACTTCTTCACGAAGGGGAAAATAAGCCCCATCAAGAGGCCTGAGGGTAGTGCCCTTTCCTCCTGAAGAACTGTTTGTCCCCAGATGAAAAGCACAATGAGCTCAGAGTGGCACGCATGGCTGAGATTACAAGTAAGAGGAACCAAATTGATAAATTAGTTCAGCAAACGTGCAAACTGATTACCGCGTCTTTGCTGCCATATAATCCATCAGGCATACACTGGCGAGCACATGCACACAAACAGAGTGAGCCAAGAGCATCTGGGACAGACTGCTGGAGCTCTGCTCTGTGGGGGAATGCTCTGCAGTGGCTGTAAGTAAAAGGTATTGAGCTGCTGACTGCAGGCGGAAAGATCCCTGAGCACTGACGATTACAGCATAGCTAGGGTAATTCAGCAAAGCCTGGTCTGAATCAACAAACGTAGCAACATCTAAAAACACCAATGGACCTTTATCAGACCATAGCTAAACCCTGGCCAACTGGACACTTCTGATTATGTTGGATTACAGAAGAGAGCATGCTGGACTGGCACCCAAAGTTTCAAATTGGCAATGCTGTAGAATATAGACTTGCACAGACATCCAAATATTGTTGTCTCCACTGTCCTTATGTCACCTTGGGTTGTACCCTCTGCCCTTCCCAGCTTTGGCAGTTGTGGATCAAGCACCTACCATAATCCCTGATTAACATCCTCCCTAAATGCCCCATAAATCCATCCCAATGACAACTGAACTAACACTACTGTGGTCACCAACATTTGGGTGCTTAGTGGATATGTAAATGGAATGTACTAGACTTCAGGATATTTATACTTTATTTCCTCAGTTGGCTTCTGAATTTATTTGACAGACAGACTGCTCAGGAGTTGGTGAATAATAGAGAAACTTGCACCACACCTGAGCTTCAAGCTTCCTCTAGAAAGGCTGAGGAGTTCATGCTGACAGTGCGTTTTAGTGGGATTTACACAGAAACTAAAACTGAGAGCACGCTTTCTCATATTAAGGCAATGGCTGGTATGCAGGCCTAGCATGATCTCACACTAAACAGACGCTAGCTGCTAACTCTTCACAAGTAGCTGATAATGAAATACAATACTGTTATAATATAGCAGGCCAGCGTATAACTTTCTCTAACTGACAACGTAATGAAACTGCCGAAGAGTGCATGTTCACAAGCTGCATGGATGGAATTCAGTGAGGCCCACCTGTGTGCTTCTGGAAAATGGAGTACATGAACATTATCTTCTTCATTGACGTGGCTGCAACAGTGGCTGGCCCTCTGGGCATTATAAAATTGTCAGGTTCTTGAGAGCAGTGAGGAAGACTGATGGGAGATTAAGACTGAGGGACAGCTCTCATCTGGACCAGTTATGCTCCAAAAGTTCAGAGGTTACATGAAGTAAAACTTAACTGCCTTTTAGGGATGTTACAGAGGAAGGGAACCAACTCACCACGTAGGGACGCAGAAAGAGAGAGTGGTGTCAATTAAACATGGCTCTTTCTTTGTCCAAAGGTGCAGCTGATGTTGGGGACGCCATGGTGGGCTTGGGTAGAAAAAGGTCTTCTGATGTGGTGCTCATCAATCATGGCACAGATGGCTTGTGAAAGGCCGTGTCAGCAGTGACAGAGCAGCTTCCATCCACCTCTCATTGCACCATGTGGAGTTTACCAATTCGATCCATTCTGTCCATGACACACCAATGCCTTTTATGCTGTCACCCTGGAAGCCTTGCCAATGATGGATATACAGTCTTTTTTCACCCTCTCTCTCTTTCCCTCTCTGGAGGTGAGGGGTGGGGGTGCAGGGGGTTGTCTATCCACAAAGACCAGCCCCAAAGAGTTGCCTGCCCCACATCCCAGGGGCCTGTCAGTGGGGTAATTGATGATGTTTTCATTACAAGATGTGGAAGCAGGGGGGCACATCCTGCCTCAATGGGCAGCCACAGCCCTAAGATTGACTCAGCTGCCTCTTCTTTGACACCAACTTTTATAAAACGCATCAAGTCATTGCTTCCAAATGTCTCACACACATAAATAAACATGTATCCTCTCTCTCAAACAAAAACACCACGGAGACCAAAACAGCTACAACAGCTGATGTAGAGTCCCAGTTGGCTGCAGGAAATATAGTAAAATGGCAAAGACACAGTTCAGAGGAACAAAGTACAGAAGGCGGCGATTTTTTTTTTTCAAAGATCCACAAGGCTTGATCCACACTGTCTGAAGAATTCCTTGATGCTATTTCAATTTTGTGGCGCCTGTAGTACTCACTGTTACTTAGATGAAATTAAGAAATAACCAGCGACCTTAGGCTGCTAAATTAAATTTGCAAATATTAATCTGCATGGACTTTCTGCTCTTGTTAAAAAAATGAATGAATGAATGTAAAAACAATATATACTCGGAGCTCCAATTTCTTAGGAGTGACTGGCTGCGGTCATTTGATTTGTGTTGAGGTTTGGAATTGTGTAGTAAAGGTGAGAGAAAACTTGAGAGTAAGCTCCCTACCAGGCCAAATGCGAAGTGCCACACTGGGGTTGCCATGGGTGTCCAGTGCGCTGACATCCAAGGACTTCGGCAATAAACAACCACGGACTAATGGCATCTGAGGTCTGGCTGGCCTCTGACCTCTAATGGCTGGGGTGGCTTTTTTGACAAGGCCATTCAGAGTGGGCTCTTGGCTAACTGTTACCATGCCTAAAGTTTGTTTACAAGGACGTCACTCTTCTTGACAAAGGAACCTCACTTGCAATAATGGCATCCGTGTATTAAGGCAATACAAAAGGGATGCTGTGATGTTATGTAGAAAGCCATTCTGAGGGTGTTTGTTTTTTGGGAGGGCCGTACAAATACTTGTTACCTTTACAAAAATTTCTGCTGTACTGTCACGTTTTTGAAAACTACCATGATGGTAATTCCATGGTAGTCTTTGGGAGACGTGTACATATTATGGCATGCATAACATCATTGTCCCATTGTAAAGATTTTTCTAAAATTATGTTTGGCAATCCATTTTTTATGTGTTTGCTATGTGTAATTCAAGTTATTTTTTGTAGAGGTGATAACATGATAACAAGCTAGCATGACAACCAAAGGTGGTCAGGGCAGCATATCTTCTGGTCCGAACCCTTGTGATAAGGTATGTCGGGGCACCCAGTTGCTATGGCGATATGAGTGGCAGGGTCTTACTGTTTGAACAATGTCAACACGCAGCAGCACTCCATTTCACAGACAACTTTTAGGATGGTATGTAATGCTAAGCACTATGAATAAGACTGCATTTTTATTCAGCTTTTGGTCATAATAATATAATTACAAATGCTAATATTTTGATATGCAGTACACTTACACCACATATATTCTTCTCCCCTGCACAAGGTCCTAAATTTTGATTCATGTGGGAGATATGTGAGTAAATTAACTTGACTTAAAAAGTGAATTAAAATGGACATGTAGGAAAATTCACTGCTTTGTGCCAAATGTATGACTCCCTGCCAGTGTTGTTTTAAAGTAAAACCGAGAAGTCCAGCCTCTTGAAAACCCCTCTGAGCTTTCCAAGCACTACTTTTTGAGGAGGTCATATGCTGAACATCTGTAATTTTGCCCAGGAAATCATCAGCAGGCCAACTCAAACCCGACTCTCTCCCCCCGACTCCAGCCTCCAACTATGGGGCAACAAATTCAGCCCAACTCCCTGAAGAGGACACAGCCCGTTCCCCCTCTAGCTCAGGGCCCTCTGCACGATTCAGTCCATCGAGTGCAGAAATGAGTTATAGCGTTTTTCACACCTGGTTCTGCTCAAGATGCAGCACAGTTGAGGTTTGGCAAAATGTGCTCCCAGCATGTAAGAGAAAAACAAGAATGTTGCCTCCACCAGAATTGTTACATGTGTGTGAAGAGGGTGCTAAATTGGAGCCTAATTGCATTAAAAGCGATTATGCCTTCCAGTTTCATTTTGAACACAAGCAGCACGTAAAATGGGGGGTGGGGGAAACGGGTGATTGCATATTGTGCTGTGGTTTGCTTTTTACGAGCTGTGATGGAGGCTCCCTCCCGTTCTCTGGTTCTGTGTACAAACAGAACGAAGCCTAGAGCCTGGCGTGCCAGCCTAATATTTGGCTGTTCCAGGATCGGTCCTCACTGCGGCTGCATAGCAACAATCTGAAGCCTGGCTTTCATCTAATTACTCTATCACATAATTTAGCAAATTGCCCTTTCACTGGGGAGCTGAGTGCAAAAACATAAGCACAGCAGGATTTGGGGCAATGGCTTCCATTTATTACTCATTTCTTGTTAAATTAAACAAGAAAATACTGTTTGTGAGATAGAGGGTGAAAATCAGGAGGGAAAAAGGAATGGGAAGGAGGGGGGGGCAAAGAGTCCAATTTCACGGCCACAGGAACAGGAAAGCTGCTCAGTGCACCCAGCATTCCCCTCCAGGATGCCTAGCACAATCACACTATCTTTGTTCAGATAAAATAAAAAAACAAAAACAAACAAAAGTTAAAGCAGGAAAAATAACAGACGTTTAGGGCCTCTTGTCTTGTTTTTATTAATTTTTTTTTTTACTTCACCACAAAGTTTATTGTAATGTGTTCACGCCGGTTTACAGCATGCTAAAACACTTGTGAGTGGCAAGTAATTAGATAGCATCTCTCCCTCTTTTCCTCCATACTATTCTCAGACCTGCAAACGCCCGCTTCCACTTGCCTCGCAAGCCGGCTAATAACCGGGTACTGAAAACAACTGATTAAAGTGCAGCTTCAGGGTGTAGTTACCCCATAAGCCTTCACCGTCTCCTCTGTATCTCTCTCCGTTCCGCTTATTGTTTTCCTCTCCTCCTCTCTTCCACAGAATGGCTCGTCAGAATAATCTTGTACTGCCACCCACTTCACACTTCCGTCTTGGCACAATGGCTTCGCTGGTTGATTCATGTGACATGCAAAGAGGGCATTCTTGCTGTAGTTGAACTGCGAGACACATATGTAATCTATATTTCCCTGAGACAGAAGGCTATCATCTGTGTGTGTTGTTTGTGCCGCTTGCTAATTGCCACTGTCTTTATCTCCAAGGGCCAGACCTGAAGACTGTTCCTTCACACATCAGTTCAGAGGAAAAGGGACATCAGAGGTTCAGCAACTACCTCTTCCATCAATCCTGTGCTTTCTCCCACTTTCTCCCACATCGTTGTGGCCCCACTTGAGACTTTCTGACGTCCTTTGAGTAAAAGTCAGTTAGAGACGGAAGGCAAGACGACTGCATTGTCCGTAAGGTCAATCATCCATGCCTCACGCGCTGTGTGTTGTTTTGTTCCCCACACAAATGCTGAGCTGTCAGAGTGAAGCATTCGGAGCAGGGAGTGAAATAAGTCTAATTTCCCAAGTTTGCTGTAAGGAGTGCTGTGCAAACCTGTTTACGGCAGAGACTGAAAGTGTTTCCATTTATGTTTCGATCTGACTCTTTGTCTCTGTATTAAAGTCAATGTCCTTTCTCTCTCTTTAGGTCTGTCTCTAAATCTATCCATGCTTTTCTCTCACACTTTCTTCTCAGACAATCTTTTAGCAGGAACTCTGATTCCATGTTATTGGTTTCTCTATTTTGTTTTTCATCTCACACACTTTTCATCTCACGAGTTTTAAGGAACGTTTACACTGGCAATGAGATGCACAGCAATAATAAGTCATTTTCACTAAACTGGGGTTTTTTGCTAAACGAGCAATAGCGACGGTTGGCGATACAGCAAAATAGTTCAACTTTGTGTGAATAAGCATGGACACAATTCTGTGACTACTAATGAGAGTACAGAAACAGATCAGCAGCCTGATACAGTTGAATACTACAATCAAGTAGGAACGTCTACAAGCAATCACTGTCATTGTAAATACCCTTTTGCTGCAAAAGAGTTCTGTGCACTCGCCGTCATGATACTAGGCTTTTAGGGGTGTTTTCTTGTTCATTGCTATGTGGTTGTTTGCAAAGGTGTTCTAAGTGGTTGGTAGAGCACTGCTAAGTGCTTGCTAGGGTGAAAAAAATACTACATCTGAGTGCTTAAATGTAATAGCACTTTCCTTTCCTTTCCTTTCCTTAACAAGCCACATGATTTAAGATATACAGAGCATGAATGAAAAGTTACATCTATCATTTTATTACTTAAGGCAGGGGTGTCCAACCCTGCTCCTGGAGAGCTACCATCCTGCAGACTTTAGTTCCAACCCTGCTCCAGCACACCTGTCTGTAATTATCAAGCAACCCTGAACACCTTGATTAGCTGGTTCAGGTGTGTTTGATTGGGGTTAGAGCTGAAATCTGCAGGATGGTAGCTCTTCAGGAGCAGGGTTGGACACCCCTGACTTAAGGTATACTTAAGGTCTAAGCAATAGTATGAATATTATTCTAAGCCTTACCTAAACCCTAACCATACTTGTGTGTGTGTGTGTGTGTGTGTGTGTATGTATATATATATATATATATATATGTATTTTAGCATTTCTATAGTAATAATAACAAAACATTTACTATTTATAAATATTTGTTTTACTTTCAAGCTTTCCTTAAAAGGGTTTTGTCAGATTTAGCAAACTTCCTTGTGACAGCTTTGTCCCTAAAGTATAGTTAAACACAAACACTTGAGACAGAACAAGCCCTCAATGACACATACTGTCCACCATATTGGTCAGCCAAGACAAACAGGAAACTAAACTTCCATCAGTCTGTGCTTTTGTGGGTATTCCACACTGTTGTTTGTGTGTACGTGTGTGTGCCTGTGTGAATGGGCAAATGGCTTTCTTTTCACACACCTTTCTCCTGGGGCCACTGAAGGTGGTAGTTGGTGGGGGTTTTAGAGTGTGTATGTGTGTGTGTTGGGGGCATGCTTGGGGCAGGTGAAGTTCTGGGGTGCTTAGGCGCATTTCTGTGGCACAGATGTAGGAATGGAGGGGCCAAGGGGGAGCGAGCATGTGGGGGCTTTTGGCACTGATCAAATGGATTCCCTTTTGACTTCCAGTTTGGTTAGAAACACATTTCCTTTTAACACCTAAAATACACGTTGCTGAGCCATAATAGCTACTTCAGTCATAAAGCGTAATGCAAACAAGTGAAGGCTTAAGTAATATGTTTATTGAAAATACACCTACATGAACATTTCACTGTCTTTAATTAAGAGACATTATTATTATGAGTTGTGCAGAGTGTGCATGTGTATGTGAGAGAGAGACAGGCTGGCAGAGGTGCGTTAAGCCTGTGAGAAGGGTAGATATATGGAGATAAGTGGTGTCTTGACAGCACTCCGATTACTTTGTGGTAAATGAAATGGAGGAAGTGAAATCCATCAAAGCAAGAGGAAGAGCCAACCACATCAATGGCCCATGCTGCTCTATCACTTCTCTATACCAGGTGTGGACAGCCACAGTAAGAGAACTAACCACCAGTTCCCAAAACACATTCAACTAACCAGCTAACTCAGTTTTGATCATGTGACTTAGATGTTCAATGGTCCCAAAAAGTATTTAGATGCTTACACCACTTGGTTTAAAATGTTACTACAACTACTTTAGTCTTCATTTTGAATATCATATAATTTTTATTTTCCCCACAGCCTAACAAACTTGGTATGATATTTCCTTATATACCAGTAATTAAATGACATCCCTACATCTTGAAATGTCGAGTTAGTACCCAAATATTTTTGGGACCACTGTATGTACCCTATCCCTATCTCCAGTCTTTGTTAATACAGATAATTCCCTGACACACATTGCACAGAGTTTTCCTAAAATTCTCCACAAATAAAAGTTTAATGAATGGAAAATGACAGCTTACTTCTGTCTCATCCTATCTCTGCTATCTTTAGCTTGAGGCTGTTTTTTTTCTTGGCTTCAAACTTAGTGTGTGTGGTTAAGGCTAGGCAAGATAAAATAAATTGTGTGTGTGAGCAAGCATGTGCATAGCATTAGCACTACATTTGACCACTCACCGTCAAGTGTTGGAAGAGCCAGGCCCTCATGATGTTGGTCGCCACTTTAGGGAAGATACCACGTTTTTTATTCCTCTTCTTCTCCTTGTCGGGGTCGTCATCATCTCCTGTGCTGGGTGACGCCACACTGTTGTCCAGTCCATCACCTGTCAAAATACACACAGGAGTCATTTAAATGGTCAATTCCTCGCTCAACACTCATGCAGGCCTTGCATTATTTTTTTTGTTTTAAGTTTTCCAAAAACTAGGTAACAGGGTAAGTTTGCAACAACAGTGCTTCAGTATAGCTTTGAAGCGTCATGTCTGAATGCATTCATTTTAATACTTTTATAAATAACCCCCCCTTTCTCAATCCCCACACAATGCTCAGAGAGAGAGAGAGAGCGAGAGAGAGAGAGAGAGTACAATGGACTTGTAAGTTTGCATTTCCCCCCTGCCTTCCAACACAGTGAGTCACCAAAGAATTGAGAATGACAGAGAGATTTAGTCTTCATTATCCCAGGGAAATATTGATTGAAGCTCGCCCCGGTGTCTTTTTACCTCAGGTGGGAGAGTTACACACTATGAAAAAGAGGAAGGGGGGGTAAATATGGCTGCCGCACAAAACGGCAGCTTTTCAAAGAGCTGCATTTTAATAACAATGCTGCATGGCTGCTTGCAGCAACCTGTGGGTGCTTGATAAGGATTTATAATGGGCAGTTCAACATACCAGAGCAGAGGAGATGGCTTACGTCGCCTTTTTAGCTTCATGTTGCCGGTTTGCTTGCGTATGCTGATTTTATTCCGATCCCCAATTATTGTACGCATTCTCCCTCAACGAGAGCCCAAACACGCCACCGAGAAGACTTCTGATAATTGTTATTATGAAGCCACGATTCAGATAATAAACCATAAAAGAAACACGAGCGAGGCAAACAACCGCACAACTGCAAGGGTCTCAATAGCAGAGGAACAGGAATGGAGAGAGTAACTTATTGATTACGTATAAAGCACTTCCAAAAGCCCCAGTGCTATTCATACAGAGAGATTATGGTGGGTTAACTCTTTCTCTCGCTGTAGCTTTCAGTCAGCGACATAAGGCACCTGTATCATTGATAATTAATGGAAATGTCTGCAGTAATCCGGTTGGAGATAATTTTTTTTTTCCCAGCTCCATGCATCAATAGAATAATCAAGGGTCTAAAAGAGTCTTTGCTCCCCATTACCTCAGGCAAAATAATTCCTAAAAGCATGCCTTGCAGGCACCTGAATTATATACGCCATTAGGAGAGCGAAGGCTTTCTATATTCCATATAAAACACTCTGCCAGCCCTCTCCGCCTAGGAGAGAAGCCCCAGAAAAGACTGAGACTTTTTAAGTGAAGACTTATGTAGATACAGTGGCTTTGCCTTTTAAACAAGGGCACTTTCCCTCAGTCAGTCACTTACTGAGAAACTGACCAGAGTTGAATTGCCCTCCCCCAACACACACAGACACAAGAGAAAGAAAATTCTATAAGACGTCAAAGGAGTGTCGATTACATCATTAACTTATGCCAAAAACAGCCCTGGCTTAGTGAGCAGTTTGTCTTCCGACTGTTTTTAGGCAAATAGAACTTCCCAGCTCCCATTTGGGAAGGCAGTGGCACCGCTGGTTTTGTAATCTAAGACATAATTTTCATTAGAAGCAAATGCTCCAAATCCGGTGTAAAGACTAGTTCGTGTTCAGCAAAGCCTAAAATAATAAACCCAGGGCTTGTCCCATGTGAGTTAGCAAAACAGAAGCACACTGGATATCAGGTCAGACGGAGGAAGAAGGGGGGGGGGACGACAAAAGAGTAAAAGAGGGCAGGGGGCGTTTGAGTGATGTCTGAGGTAACTGTTGCGTGTGTGCTCTCTTGAGCTTTTGTCTTCCGCCTCTTCTAGCCATTTTGAACTATTTAACCTCCCTTCCCCAATATTTTTCCTTAAAAACTGACCTCTGATGGCCTGGACCTTCAAGGCAAATGAGGGGGAGAGAAACAAAAGCTGTCAATTTTATTGGGATTTCCAGTTTTGACTCAATTTGATAGCGATTCAACTCATGTCTGGAACTCATTTTGCCTCTTTTTTTGTCATTGTTAGCACATGGCAGTGTCTATTTAAAAGAAAAATCGTATATATGCTGTGAAAAATATGATGTGACTTTAGTCGTTATGCTAACTTCCGCCATTTTCCTCTTTTCAACACTTCACCTTATTCATCTAGGGCTAATTTTTCATCTATTTTAGCACCGGAGTGTCGGCACAGACATATAGCAGTGTCTATACGGCACTGTTGTGTCAAAATGTCAGTGCATTGCCGAGCTTCTGCACTCTTCCCGCGCCAAATAAAGACGAGCAATGGCGGCGAGGCTGAAAAGGTGGAAATAATCATAAAAATGATGCTAGTCCATAAACAAGCTCACAGCCTCATTAGTCCAGCAGCAGGCTCCACTGGCAGATTTATGCTCCTTTTCGCTGATGCCATGAGGAAATGCCACGGGCGAACTTTGGCCAACTGCTAATGGCTTATGACAGCGTCTTAGCAACTACTGCAGGGAGGGGGGACGCTCGGTCCGGTTCGCCACTGACAGAGAGGAAAATGTCATCTCATCTGGCCATGTGTGGTGGAGTCTATGCAGCAATTAGAGAGCAGGCCAGTGACTGGAGCAGGCCAGAGGCTGAGGAGGATGCCCCGCGGCTAACCAGGGAAATAATTTTTTATGACCCCCTCGTACACTCGCACACACACATCCACGCGTGAGATCAGCCTGTGACGCTCTAGCTGCCTGGCTGCTGCTAAAATCAGGTTAACTTCCCAACATGCCTTTGTCAGCCAGCTCTTCTGATTGGCTCATCTGCTCCATCTCGATACCGGTCTCCTGCTCTCTCGATCTCTCCAGCCGTCTCTCTCTCTCTCTCTCTCTCTCTCTCTCTCTATCTCCACCACTCTTTCTTACCTACTCAAGGAGTTTTCTGACATTATCAGAAAGATGTGGGCTAATCTGTTATGATCTGATTACTCAAAAAGGACACTACCTGTTCCTCTCGCCTTGTGCACCCAAAACTCCAGTGTCAGCCATTTTTCTGCTGCTTTACAAATTAGCAGAATGGCACTTCCGATCCATCGAGCACATTTCCATGTCACTATGTCAAGCGTTTATTCACATGCCATGAAGAAGTTGACATGACGTCTCTGCTGAAAAGACCAGCTTAGGCTGGTTGGTTAGGTCTAGACGGGGGCTCCTATTGATCCTATAGAACTTTATGAAGATGAAGTATGCAATGTATGTGCCAATAGTGGCACCAAACTGGATTACAAAAACAACAGCATTGGATAAACCAATACTGTGAGTTTGGGGGTGGGGCTACCTGTTTGTCCAAGCAATGGAAAACAGAGGAATGTTATTTTTGCAATTAAACAAATCAATACAGAAATATCCATAAGTACTATTGAACTGTGACAGATTTAACAACCATTCTCGTTACAAACTTGGGAACATGCTTGGCACGTTGCATTTTCAAATGCACGTTATAGGTGACTCAAACTCCATCACTTGCAGAGATGGAGTTTGTGTGGAGCAGCAGTGCTGTTGATAATTGTGCTAAACCATATCACACTCTCATGCATTGTTAAAAATTAAGTAAAAAAAGGTTACTGGCGACACATATACTCACATCACTGATTTTTACTTGCATTTGGCGCTTGGCGAGTGTTAATTTTAGGCCCTGGTTATAAGTCAGGCTGTCATAGCTCATGCAGTAGAGCTTCTTGCCCAATTTCAAGAAGTGTTTTGACAGAATTTTATTGGCCATGGTCTGATGGATGGGGCCAAGCTGTGGAAACAGATTGGCTTTTGCTTTACACCACATTTGGTCCATGGATGATTTCTAGAGCACCTCTGGCCACTCCCTGTGGAGGGAGTCAGGCGACCTGTGCTGCTCTCTCACTCTCCCTTAGCATTCAAACACACACTGTACTATGGTTTTCCTGGTCCTGCAAAACCTCAGCCTTCTTTTCACTATGCACACATTCACACATGTTCACACACTCGCCATTCTAACACACACACAGAGAGTTGCATATAAAGAGAGTGGGCGAATGGGAAGAGGGGAGGGTCGGGGAAGAAAAGATAAAGCCGGGTTCATTGTATTCAGGCCATTCACATGGTTAGAATGGACCAGGCAGCGGGGGTTCCCTTTGCATGGGTCACAAGCGCCTCCCACCTCAAAAATATTCTGAACATGCAGGAATTCCTGCGGTATGATTCCCAACAAGAGACACTCAGATTAGCAGGGAGCTTGCCGTGGACACTTGCCCCACCATACATTTTCTGTTCCTAAAATACATACAAACATTAGTAGCGGTCTACTGACTGCAATCACTTGCTCCTCTAGTAAAATGGCCCTAGCTCTTCTAGTTTCTGACTTGGAAAGAAAAATATAAAGAAAAGTCGAGGGTTTAATGAGATGCGACATGGTGGCAATGTAGCAGATCTTTAGTTATGTCGACTCTTTTTGCCTCTTGATCGCGTGTGTCTTGTGATATTTACATGCACAGCTGTGCATATTTGTGTATTTATGCTGAACTTGCTAAGATAACTAGTTTTCCGATTTATAATTATGTAGAAAAAAATTGTTCTGTAAATACTAATCTGCGGAGAGTCATAATTACAATCCGTAATTACCCGGGATTCATTTGAAATAATGACAGTAAATAATGACAGTTTTAAATAACTGCAGGCATCTTAAATAATGACGGTGCTTTTGATTCCCTCTGTTCTTCCGCATATGATGACAATGACAGATCTGTAATTCATAATTTGGTGAAAAAAAGAGTGTAATTACAAGTCTTTCAGCCATACCTCGTGTGTCTCTGTCATCGCCTCGCAGCAGGGCTAACGGAGAGGGTAATACGTGCATAATGTGGCTCATATTCAGTGTTATAATGCCTCTAATTAAATGGAGTCACCCGCGTGAGTCCTAGCTGAGAGCTCCTCATGCATATTCCCAGGTCTCAGAGATCAGGCCGCTGACATACCCACAGGTGATGGCAAAAATGTCATTGCAAATGTTACGGCTCTCTTTCGTCCGTGTCTGTGTTGGGGTCACTTCCACTGAAGACCCCCGACACGTTGGAAAGCGTATGGAGGCCCAGGGGCACAAACACAGCATTAAACTGAGGTCTCTCTCACTCTCTCCCCTTCCCTCCCCTCCTCCTCTTTTTATTCTTCCTCCAGTCCGTGTGTCGAGGGGGGAAAATGGTCAAATGAAAGTGTAGGGCCCTGAGTTTACCCTTTCATGTCAAGCACTTTTACTGTGTAACTATTGATTTTTCTCCTTTGTAATTTTTTTTAAATCTGAAGATATAAGGCGGGCAGAAAAGGCAGGCGGGTGAGGTTCAAACGGGAACACTTTAAGAGTCCTCTGATTCCACTGAGGCAACACACACACACACACACACACTCACAAAGAGTATACATACTCTATTCTCCCTCTCTCTCCCTCGCACTCTCTCTCTCAGACAGCTTTTGACACCTTCTCCAGGGCCAGCTTTGTTCGATATCCAGGCAGACCGGATGGCTGAGAGGAAAGTGTTTTTTAAAAAAGGAACATGGCTCGCAACAAAAGCTAAGAGCCTTCGCTGGCTCACAACAACAGCACTACTGCAGCAATCTGCCCGGAATTCAACTCATCTGAATGCTTTTAAACCTCTCATCATCTACTCTAGGTGAATCTGAAACAATACACACACAGCCAAATAAAAAGATGACACCCATCCTTTTACTCTGAAATATATAATTAAATTGTGCATAGCAACTTTTTTTAATATGGGTAACAGACAGGGGCCTGGAGACAAACTGTTTTGTATTGTTCATTTGTGTTTTTTTGGTATATTTTGGTAATGAGCGAAACGGAACCAGAGCCGTGTGGTTAACTGCAGCGGTCTTCATTATTGGCTTCTGGCAGATAATTTTCCACATGGCAGTTATCTAAATGACACAGGCTGAGATAAGTGCTCTAATGCATAGGGATTTTCCCCAACTACGGCATATCGCCATCCATTGGGCTGTAGTACAGTAGATAATGTGAGGGTATTTCACTTCTAATAATAGCCTGCTTGGCTTCCCCTGCGTTTGTTAAATGTAGTTAACATCGAGAGTGAATTGTATGGCAGAATTACACACAATGAGCCCCGCTTATAAAGAAAAGGACGGCACTGTTACTACTGAAAAGACAGAGAAAAAAATTAAGTAATCCAAGTGAACTGTAACATCAAATGGCTTTTCTATTTTTGATATAATGCATCCGCCAATCTGAATGAAGAGCAGCCTGTCTCAACATACCAGAGATTAAGAGTTTCACCCAAAGAGTTTATAAAAGCTGGAGAAACCTAACAGTTAGCACTGCTATTCATCTTAGTTACATCTGAGCCAAAAAATAAACACTGTAAAAAAAAATCTGTAAAATTTATGGTAAAAACTGGCAGCTGTGGTTGCCCAAATTTTACTGTAAAAAAAATATGGTGGCAACATTTTAAATTTTACAGATTTAACTTCAAATTTACATTAAAAAAAAAAACATTTCATTAACCGATATAATGTTAATATTCCAATCTATAGAAGTGCTGAAATCTGTTTAGTACCTTTGTAATACACTGATACCCACCAAAAGCAGGTGGTGATGAGAAAGTCACATGATGCTGAACCAAATGAACCATGAACCAAAGCTCATCACAAGCAGCTTTTCCACAAGCCGAGTAGGAAAATACTAACAAATATAGAAGGTGCACAGTTTGTCACATAAATACTAAATACCATCATGGTAACACACATGAAACTGAAATAATGCAATAAACAATAATTTAACAACATTAGATGTAACATACAACCTTAAAAAAGAAAACAGTTATTTCAACAACAAAAAAAAACAAATATCAAATGTGAAATGTAACGCAGGAATTTCTCGAAATGTCAATTTACAGTTTTTGTAATGTCCAATTCAGTTTTTCACCAAATATTGTAGGGGAACTTAACCGTTAACCAATAAATAGGTTTTTACTGTAGCGTTTTTACAGTCTTTTACCATTACCATATAGATTTACATACTGGCTATATCAGTCAGAATACAAATCCTATGTTGATTGGCTCTCAGTAGAGAAATAGTGTAGTTACAGCATCTACAAGCAGGGGTTAATGGACTCATACGGACAGCCAAACATTGACCGCTTCATTCTGAGTAATGGTTAAGAATAAAGACAGGAAAATAAAGACATAGGAAAAATAGTCATTCAAGGATGAACTGTAACATCAGGGGGCATTTCCGTCTTTCATATGCTGTCCTTCATTCAAAGTGGCAAATCCATTATGCCTAAACATATTGCAATCTAACAAAAGCCTCAATTTCACCCCTGTCAGACGTGCTGAGGCCACAGGAAGTGGAACAGAGGGAATGTGGGGGAATTGTAGTTCTATCAGCTTGGGCTGAACTAGGGAGATAAGGCTCAGAGCTGGAAGTGACAGAAACAGAGCTAGGCTGAACGTCTGCTTCCTGACAGCAACAGAGCAGGGACGGCTGGACGTGGGCGATTCCATTACATCTCGGCTGTGCAGTCCTCTATTGAGACCACAAAACACAAACACACACACGCACTTACACATATATTCACAAATAGCAGGAAAAATTATTAGGACCTTTTTGGCATTTTTTGGTTATCAACCTGGGAATCTTTCTGGTTCCTGCCATTCTTTGACTCGTTGGGCTCCTAGGGCATGGCTGGTGATCAGGTTACCTCTTGCAAAAAAAAAACAACCCACACGTGCATGCATGCTTGCACACACATGAATTCACTCTCTCAAGCACACATTAAGGTAAACACACCCTCTCTCCATACACATACACACCCTCTAAAAGCATACACAATTGTGTTTGTTTGTTATCTCTCTTTCACTCCTTAAATCTTAAAAAAAAACGCTTGAGGAGGTCTTTATCTTTTCCCCTAAATCCCTTCAGCAGGTATCCATGTCAATAGACCAGGGCTGGGATCTGGGAGAGGATTGTTTAGTAAGGGTCAGTCCTGGGTCAAGCTTTCGGCCTGTTGTTAACACAGCCCTCCCCCTGGTGCTTTTTGCACCGGTCTCCATCTGCACACACCTTCGTCCACCGTCACTCCAAAACTCCAGCACCCCAGCAAATAATCCCTCTCTGTGAGAAGTCTCTGGTGACAAATACAAAGGTCAAATAGCTTTAGCACACAGTGCAAGGGAAGCCAAATTCCCCAAATATGGAGCTTTGGTGGTGTTTGCTCGCATGAAATTGGCTTTCTGGGGTTTCTCCAAACAGGCCTGGTAAATTCCTTCATTCTTTGTTAGGCTTCATGCATTAATGGTCTTTGTGATGGAATTCTGACGTGCCCAAATGTAGTTATTTGGTCTCAAGTGGTATACAAAAATTGCTATTCATCAGGGTAAATTTATGTGTAAGGGAAAACAGCAATTGACACACCAAATGCTCTGGAAAAGTCAATAAATTTGAAAAGGATGACATATGGAAGAATAAATTGACTGTCAGAGAATACAATTTGGTCTATCAGTACAATTTGACCCACTACCAAGCATCTCTTCGTCATATCTCTTCTGGACAGCTCACGTATCTTTGTAACAGTCCCAGGACCTCACACGTGCAGTCCCAGTCGCTATCGGCAGGAAAATATTCCTCACGCAGTATTATCGGTAGGGCAGCATATGGCAAACTAGCAGCAGGCATCTCATCCTCATCCTCTTTAGAGGCTAAAATTAGCACAATACTGTTTGTGGCTTTAAGCTGGACTCGAATCCACTGTGATACCGCTAATAAAAAGACTGGCCTCCTGCTTAGAGAAAAAATGCACATCCCTACAGATCACGGAAGGATTATCCTGCTGGGATAATGTTTTTTCCTGCGATGACTGTAGAAAGTTTTATAGTTTTAATCTAATTTTATTTGGAAACAACCTATCAGGCGCTCATCGTGGTTGACTAGAATAGCTCCTACAAGTCAGTGGGGATATTGTAGAAGAGAGTCGTCAACAAGAGACATCTTTTTGGCAGAGGATAACCCCAAAAAGAGATTGCTAATCTCTTTATCAAATCCCTAAATAAACTAGGGCGATTGCATGTGACACAGCCACACAAGAGCATCTAATTAATGAACAAAGAGTTAAAGCCTGTTTGTTTACTGTCGTTCACTGTTCTTCAGACTCCCTTCCCAACATCCCCTGCATCCCTCCCTTCTTTTCCCTTCCTCTTCACCTCCCTCCTTGGCCTTCCTGCCCTCTCTATCAGGCGAGCCAAGCAGTGATAGCATATCTCTTTGGGTTATATCAGCTCTTTCCTGAAAAGTTGGATGTGTGTGTATCTGATAGTCGCCTGGTGGGCGCGCACTGCTCCTCCCAGGTCGTGTTGAGTAATGTTCACTCCGGTCTTCTACAGCAGACCTAGTGCGTTGTGACACGTCAGTGATGAGCTGTGCTGATTTCTGTCAAATTCACATGAACCTCTCCAGCACAGATCAGATGACGGGGCACGGCATGGGGATTTTTCAGACGGAGCAATGGGGTTTCCCAGCTATTAGAGGCAGATCGGGAAAGCTAACATAAATTGAGAAACATAACATGACCCCTCTTAACAGTGACCCTGCATCTGACGAATCAACGATGAATGAAGTGGACATCTCAAGTATTTATTAGAAAAAGAGCTCTTCTTGCTAGCTATTTCAAAAATCATCACCATTCTATCAATAACAATGTAATAATTCTACAGTTGCTCTGATCTTACAGTAATGTTTCTAACCAGAACATCTAATGAAGAGAGAAAAGAGATAAAATAATTTCAAGTTTGAGAATGTGCATGCAGATGAGCGATGATGACAGTGAGTGGCTGTAAAGGGAATATTTAGCAAACACCAAAAATCTGGTTTTGGCAAGAAAAAAAGGACTGGTTTTGAAGGACTTCCAGTACACATGGAGACAGATGCAAAGTATCTACATCATTAACACGCCACAATTATAGCATCTGATCTAAATTTAACATCTGCTTCCCACTTAAACTGAACATCACATAGCAAATGAGTCCAACACAAAACTCCCTCTCCCTGGGGTTAAACATCCTTAAAGGTGAAGAGTGTAATTTCTGCACTACTAGTGGTACCATAGAGAATTGCAGTTTCAAACACTCCCCTGTCTTCCATTGTTAGAACAAACAAGCAGTCCTGCCCCACAACATAGCTTGAGACAATTTTGGGTTGTTTAAATACTTGCAATTCTTTTAGGTGCCACTAGAGGCACAGATATTGCCCACTTCAAAATGACAAGAAGAGATGGAACACTGTCACATTAAACCAAACTCTCATATCAAAGAATAAAAAAGAGTGGATAGAAGAAGAGAAAGATGTCAACAGTGCCATAGCCAGCCATCTCCCAGAGTTCACATGATCGTGGGTAGGGGGAGAGAAGAGAAGTACTTCAGCAGTAGTTAAATCCCAGAGCAAACAGAAGAGCAAACACAACAGTGACACTTTATCATACCAGCTTTATGAGTATTATCTGCCCATAGACAAGGTGCTCAATCAGGCTATGAAAGCTAGTTAAAGGCAATGATTAGGAAAGCAGAAGAAACAGCTGATATATGGGGAAAGGAGGGGGGCAGGTTATTTGCTTGCACTTTCTCACTTTTCACTCTCCTTTTCCCACATGACACAGGACATCAGCCTAATCCCAAAGGCAAACTGCTCCTTGGTGTGGGAACCGGCGGCGTTTCCCCTTTTTTCACCATGGGACCACATTGCGTACACAGAGTCTTATCAGGAGTGGGGCCATAAAACAATTGGCGCTGATCGTTTTTGGAGAAACAAGTGGTAGCTTGTTGGTTGTGCCATCACTACTGAGATTCAGTGGGGTCATAAACACGCCAGTGGTTTGGATTCCCCAAGGTTCACCATGCTGGATTCTTCCCTTAGGTAACCTGACAAAACTGCCAAGTGGCTCTTGAGGTCACGGCAACATTCGTGCCCCTCACTGACACCGGCTGGCATCTCCTTGACTTTGTCGTAATAGCTAAATTTAGCCATTTGCAGGCACAATGTGAAATTCATGACAGCATCATGCAAAGGGGCTTGAAAGAGAGAACATGATGTGTTATGTAAAATAAAAACTGCTCTTTGATTTCGTACTTCCTGTCAAGCACATGCATTTCCAAACACTTACTGGAATTGGCACCTTGCTCTCTTTCCTGTGATCCCTTGCTTTCTCTATGCTTTCCCTTCTCTCTTTCTTCTCTGCTCCTTCTGTGGGTGTGTATGATGTGAATGAGAGAGAAAAACAGCAGGGGCTGCTCGGGCCGCCCGGTGCCGCTCTTAGATCCCTGCACTATAAAAACCGCACACCTTTTATCAGCCATTATGCCTCTTATTTAACCAGATTACTCCACCAACGTGCTGCCACTGATACACGGGGAGCGCAGAGAGCATTCAGCCTCCCCCTCCTGCTTGCAGCACTTTTGCATACACAGAGGAGAATCTAGTGAGGCAGGAACAACCACTGACTGACTACACCTGAATGACAACATAGAGCTCCTATTGCTCTTTGAAGCACAACACTCACACACACCAGGCACGATTAAAGCAAAAAAACAAAGTCAAAGAGCGAGGGCATCCAGACAGCAGCGAGCGAGTGAGCGGAGAGGCGTCCTCTTAACAGCTCAAAGTGACTGAGCTAAACAAAGCCAGGACCCTGCTGTAAAATCAAAAAGGAAAGTGATCAGCATTGTAGTGCACTCAGCAATTGAGGAGAGCACTGAAAATAGCACATGAGAAATGCAAAGGCATGCAGGCGGCACTCAGAGACAGAAAGAAAGCGCGAGAGAGAAAGGGGCTGGGCTCTTCCAGTCTGCTGGACAATCGTTGCAATTAACGGGTGACTTTGACAAACACGTGAGGCGGGGACTCGGTGGGTGGATCCAGGCCCCGAGGTTCGTTGGCATCCTGTCAGAGGCCGTGTCTGCTGGTCAGTCTCAGATGCCAGCCAATCGCAGATCAGAAATGGTGGCCGGGAGCCAATGAGAGCTCTCGCTCAGACTGACCTTCACACAGGCCGCTAGCAAACTGACCATTAAGTCAATGATGACAACAGCACTCACCACAATCAATCTAACAAAATAATGATCAGTTTGATGCATGACGTTTAGCTGCAGCTGTTCTCGACACAAGTAAAAGCACCTGACGAGTCAATGTAACATTACAGCACAAGACTTTTTCACATATTTCAGTGGGTTTTTAATGTACATTGACCTGTTCACACCGCAGCTGAATGGTCACATTTGTCAATAGTCTTTCTTGTCGAGTTCGGTCGAAGTAAATGAACTTCTTAACTCGCTTTGAGTAACTCGCTGGAGCTCTCACTGGCTCCCCCAGTCTTACCGCAGTACAGTTTTGGAGTCCACGGCTCTGCATGTAAATATATGCAGACAATAACAAGAGCCTCACAGGAACTATTTGACTTGGCACACATGGGGCCTTTCACAAATGGGTCCTGGTAATTGCTGATACATATCTGACTCCTGTAGTCATCACCTTGTTCCCAGACCCTTTGATGAGGCAGAGGAAACCCAAAGCCTTTCAAAACACTCAGCATGATCTCTGCGTATGTGAGAGCATGTCATTTTCCACGTGCCGTGCCCTTTTTTGGTAGGGGCTCATATCGCCTGCGTTCCCGCTGCACCCCAAGGGTGTCTCTTTTAATCTGGGTGGGCACTGGCCTTGCCAAGAGTCCAGAGCGAGCAATACTCAGCAGTCCATACTAATGATTTGTTTTCTTTTTACCCACTGATGGTGGACACTCAGAAAAGATGGCTTCAAGATACAATTCAAGAAGATGTCCCCCGAGTGGGTGGCTGTTAAACAAAGGCGGGTGCATACAAGCACGCTACACTAATAAACGGGGTCTAATTAGAGATGGGCTGGGCTGAGTCTCTGCTGGACTCCACAAAGAAAGTTTCTGTGAGTGCAGAGAGGAAGGAGCGGGCTTTATCCTCCTCCCTTAAGGGGACACTCGCACTTTGAAGCGTACAGAATCACGAACAAGGAAAATGCTGTCCTCGGTCATACTGAGATGATATTTAGGTGCAGCATGGAAAACATGGTGCGGATGGCAACAACTAGAACCATAAGCTATGGTGCCAATATCTATGTTGATGGGTTACAGATTTACTATGTTATGCATGTGGGTACAATGTTCCTATGCAGTTCGAAGGCGTATCCTTGTTTGTTATGATGCAGTTTCTGTATAGAAGCCATTCTCATTTCATTCACTGATGTTTTTTGGTTTTAAAGATGCAGGAACAGCGCAGTAGCAACAAGAGCCTTTTTACAGAAGTTGTACAGATATTTGTATCATAGATAGCTTGTTAATGCTAATTATAAAGCATAAGCACATAGAAAGAAGCACAATACAGAAGGGGGGGCGCGAGTCTGAGCGAGTGAGGGGACCAGTTGGGGACATATTGGCAGGAGTTTCTTGGCCAACAGCAGAATAATGGTCTTATTGGGATTATGAAGTCAATCCTTACAGAACATGCTAATACGGTTAGCAGCACTGCTTTACACAATCAGAAATTAACCCACATTAGCATAATACTTCCACTAAACCTTCACTGGCGTGAATAAGACTGAAGGGTCTGAAGTGCTTGGGTCATTTGTTCAAGCTGAACACACTCAGCATACGTCCAGGTTCATAGCTCAGCCTCTTCCCACTAGCGTATGACACAACAAACACTCATCCAAAACACTTGGGTGAGGGAACGTGAGGGGAGGAAGGAGGGGGGTGAACATTAAAAGCCTGGCGATAATTGGAAGTATGTGAAAAATGACGTGTCACTTTGGTCAATAAAGAGCAAAGGTCACCACAAGCAGGAGCCCAAACTCGGCACAAAATGTGCTCATTAAGGCATCCAATCAGAGTGTTGTGAGCAACTGGGCCATTAGTCATTGGCCATCTGACCGACTAGGCCAGGCCGGCCTTTTTCTTTTTGCTCTCCTTCTCTGCGGAGGGAGAAAACCGGCGCTGGTATATAAATCGTTGCTCAGTCATCTGGAACATAATGTGGTCCTTTCTGCTCTCAACCTGCTTTGCCTGCTGGCTGTGCAGCCCTCAAACTGCTGCCTTGACATCCCTTTCAATAATAAATGAAGTTGCTTTTTGCCTACAGTTTGTTTGAAACCCTCCTCCACCCTTCCATCCGGCACCTCCCACATTGGTTCTCATTGGCTAAACCACAGAACTAGCCAATCACAGTGCCAAACAGTAGATGACTCAGTTTACAGTTGAAGTGAAGTTGGCTTTCGTCAAATCCTACCAAGAAGATACCCAAGAGAGTTTTTTTTTTTTTTTTTTTGAGAATATTTAATTTCTCTTTGAAAGTTCCAGAATCTTCATCTGGAATATAACAGAACGCATAAAGCTCCATCAGTGTAAAAGCTCTTTTGTTAGACTGTCATCACCAGCGGCTTTCTTCAGACACCCTGTCCAGATGGGCCCAGAGGAAGGTTCATTAATGCAGTCTTATCATAACCAGCTGATGGACCTACGCCACATGACCAGCCAGCAGCGGCCTAAACATCTGCTTTAACTCTCTCCATACACATGCTCGGCTTCAGATGGTAAGCTGGACACATCTGCATAGTCAGTGACATTTCCATAGAAGCATACTTACTACACTGCTCTCTTGACTGATTGGTCGATGCTTCAATCAAGTATTGTGCAACTAATCGTTGTCCCGTATTTTCTACCTAACTGTGCTAGTTTCTGTCCTATCACTCTGTGGTCTCTTTAATAAACTCAAATCAATATTCCTTGCCCTTTTATTCATTTAATTGATAAGTAACTGTTAATGACAGGCTGACTGTACATTATCCCTTTCATATGCATCATAGGGTGTCTCAGATCCTTACCTTGTTCGCTGCTGTTGTCACCGCTGTGTGATGTGTGTCCTCCGCTGGATGGTCCTGGTGTTCCTCCGGAGCGTGTAGATGCTGTATCGTCATGGTCTCTGTTCCATGAAGTCTGTGCGGAAAGGAAGAGAGAGACAGAGAGGGAATAAGGCACACAATCAGGCATCAGATCACAGAGAAACACACACAGGCTACAGTCCCATGCTACAAAGACAGCTGGCTTTATCAGATGTTCCTCATTTAATTGTTTTTCAACCTCTTTCCAGGCCCTACAACCTCACATGACAATTCAGTCAGCACAGTTTACAAGAACGATTGAACCAAACCCTGTCACTGAGCATTCTAATGACGCCACACAATCACTGGCTTCCTTATACACATTTCTCATTTCACAGAGCAGAATGCACAATTGCACTATTTTAAAGAACACACACTAGACTGTAAGTAAAAAACATTGTATTACCAGTGACAGGATATCCATAGTCCAGAAACGAAATATAAAAACAAAGAAAGAAGAATTAGCAATAGCAGCTAAGATGTGCATGCTTGTCCATTCACATGCACTAGCTAACTTGAGATCTCTGAATACAACAAGAGCCAGTCAGTCACCACTCTTATATCCCAGAGCGAGGGAGGGAATAAGTGTGTGCGTATGTGTCAGTTCGCTGGCCTAGCGAATCAAAATGAAATCAAATAAGAGCCATTCTCCTTCAAGTTGGGAAGAGGAGGAAGAAAAAAACAGAGAGAAATCCTATTGACAATTAAGCTTAGGTGTATAATAAAGAGAAAGTGTCAGCTGTTAGGCGGATGGTATGTGGCAAATGGAGCAGACATGAGGATAAAGAGAAGTGGACGGAACAATGGCGAGCCGGGGCCTGCACACACTCAGCCCCATGCAGGGTCTACTTGTACTATAGAACAAAACAGATGTTGCCTCTTATCACTGGCTGCCTCCACAAAAGTAGCAGGAAAATATGAGATGAAGGCCACAGCATCTTTTCTGATGTAAAAAGCGTATCAGAGATGAGAATTCTGGCCCAGAAAATATATTTTGTGTTTTTAAATGCAGGTTTTGACATGAATATTCACAGTTCTCAGGATTTAAACACGTGCTAAATGTAGGTAAAATACTGTATTCTTACTGAAACTATAATCCAAATATTACATAAGCAAATGAGTAGAACTCTGGGAATGAATTGCTTTCGATTTCTGTGGAAATCTATTAAGGGTTTTGCTCCACAGATTGTTTATTACTACATATATGCACAAACATGCTTGTGAAAAAAAAGTTAAATTATTATCATAAAAATATGTAACCAATGTATAGAGAAATGAGAATATTCTTCTCTTTTATTTATATGGTACTCTTTGAATTAAAACCACTCAAAATATTTCTAGGTAAAAAATAAAATAAAATTCTCAAACAATCCAAAAAATCCAAAATTCTGAAACAATCCAAATTGCATTTTATAGACTTGCCACAAGTCTCCTAGAAACCTCAGGCATAATAGTGCCAGCCACTCCAGATATGCTTTTTTTTTTTAATATCCAGGGGGAAAAAATGGTGTATTCTGCAGCATACCAAAAGTATGCCGTAAGAGGTAATCTAGAACACATGCCCAGGGAGCAAACAGTTAAAACTGAAATTGCCAGTTTCTACAACCCTTTGTAAAAGAAAGAGAGAGAGAGAGAGAGAGAGAGAGAGAGAGAGAAAATGGAGGGAACTTGTTTATTCAGAGCTTTGTGGAAAAGAATGGTACAGCACCCTGGAGACCGAGAACCCCAGAGCCTCCATACGTAAAAGGATGTTTTTTAACGCACAACAAATCCCACTCGAAAATATAATTAGAACGAGAAAATAGCAAACTATTGCATTAACTGTAATTGAACAAAAGAGCAGCGGGGCTTGTGGGAGGCTGCCGCTCGGCCCCATGGGAATGGGGGAGGGTCTCGTCCGAGGGTGAGTGACATCTCCAGGGTGCACTCGAGTCTATTTATAACTGCCCCAACAATCTCATCCACCACAGATCTAACAACTAATTAATTAAAAAAAAAATGTCCAAAACGCAGAGCAGTCCACCAGTGAGCAGACACCCGGAGGAAACCACACAGGCGCATAAGCGAAGGAGTAAATATGTGGGCCAAAATGAACAGCGGGTGGAGGCGGTGTAGATGCAGATGGTTACGAGAGAGATGAGTGCCGTGGCGGAGAGAATGCTGTCCTGCTGCACACAACAACACACTTGATATATTCACTGTCCCTCTAATGAGCTAGCTAGGATTTATTCAGTCGTTTTCTTTTTTTTTGGGCTTCGTCCCCTCCCCCTCCACATGTTTTCTCTTCCCTTGCTCCTTTTCTCTCTCCCTCCTCGTGTCCTTCTCTCTCTCAAGTGCAGGATGTAGATTAATTCAATGCTTAATTGTTTAGTAAATTCAATTTTCCACATTCTATTCTGCATAGCTTTAGCTAAAGTTCTTAAATCTGCAGTGCGTAGCCCAGGGAGCAGCGTTTGTCATCTGTGCCTTTCCCTTTTTTCTTTTTTTTTCATTACCATTTTCTTCCTCCACCACTTAATTCGCCATGAAAAGATTTTCCTTGCTGGAAATTCTGATTCTGCTATGATCGGTGAGGCATTCCAATTCATTGCATTTTCATTGTGTTGGGTCTTAGATGGAAGCTCTCTTTCTCTGCACATTATACACGCACTCATGCAAAGAATATTGGGCTTCCAATTCATTTATAATAATAAAGAAAAATGTTTCAGGTTACTGTAGACTTCACAGGGGAAAGAAAACTCATAAACAGTATATGTTTACAATTCCATGCCACAGTGACTGCTCTCTCTCACTCCCTTTTTTTTTTTTTAACACAGACCCACCAGTGTCACATTGTACTATTTTTGGTTTTGGCTTCATCTAGATAGCACAACAAAATGGACTGAGACACACACACACACACACACAGAGTGAGAAAGAGAGAGAGAGTTTTTATATGCCTCATCAAACAAGATTAGCAAGGACACTTGAACAAGCTCACTAAAATACTCAAGCTCTGCTGGGAAATACTTGGGAAGCACAAGATTCACACATGAACTTTGCCCAGTGGATTGCAACCAAAAACTAAATCTGTTCAGGACACTTGTTTATTTGTTTACTCCGGGCTGTTGATAAGGCTGAGATCCTCAATGTTGATAACAGACCACGTGGCTGTTGGTTCAACTCTGTGCAAAAACATTAAGGCTTCTTAAATGAATGGATGTGGTAATGGCATGCACAGAAACACACAAAAAAGGAGGGTGAATGCTAGAACAGTCCAATCCCCCAAACACCTCCTTTAACAAATCTTACAAAGCAAAATTGGGGAGGGGGGAATAATTGCTGAAAAAAAAAATCTGCTTGGATTTGGTCTACAGAGAAAGCAAAATCTCTTAAAATGGCCTGTGGGTGAGATCTCGTTTAAAAACCAGTAGAGTCACCCTTAATGGCACTGTAGGATAATAACACATCTCCTTTAATTACAATAGCTTTCACATCACTGGCTTAAAAACAATTCATAGTGTGATCCTCAAGCATAATTTCTTAAAAATACAATGTTGACCATTCTCTTAGACAAATTATGTTTAAAAAATATGGAATTGCAAAGAAGTTTAACTATGGAAAACTTATCATTTTGGGGGAAAGTTACACACAAGCAACATTATATGCTTATATATATATTTATATATATATATATATATATATATGAATACGGCAATTTTTTTAAACAATCTCATGAACTTAACTCAGAGCACCTCTTTAAAAAGAGCAGTTAACTCAATGCATAATGCCTGTTTTCAATGTAACTGATCGAAGTAACCACAATTTGATATTCCCGTGCCAGGGTAAAATAGTCACATGTCTGTTCTTTATATCACTTGTTGAATCGTTGACAGCAGCCAACAGTTGTCAAGATAAAGAACGAGGGATCTCACCTTCTCATTACTTTAACAAAGACTATGATTATAGCACAGTAATAATTTCAACAGTGCCCAACTAGTGTACTATCAAAAGAAGCAAATAATCTACACTTAAAAAGACAATACTTTTGGTTCACAAGAAAAACAAAAGCACGTGAAATATTACTTGACTAAAAACAGAGTGACTAAAAACAGATTTTGTACACTCGGTTCTCATTCAAAAGTGCAAAAAGATGTTTTCTTGAGCACAAGTGATACATTCAACAGTGAGGATATAACAACAACTGAAAGAATCTCTCATGACAGGGAAACAGTGACATTATTTATGCAACGCTTTAAAACAGGCCCATATATTCTCATTCACTAAAAGCTGAGCATAATACAAAAAAAAAATAATAATGCAAAATTATATTTTGTTTCACAAATTATTAAGCACAAAAACAAGGTAACTTCTGGGTGGCCTCTATGCAATACATTAATAACATAGCTTACTCTGTAATAACACCCTTAGTTTTTAAATTGGCCCTGAACAAAACAGAAAGGAAACTGCAAACAGAGAAACTATTCAGCATTTAAATTATTTCATCCCCTCTTCAGGCCGCATGGAATAATCTAAAGAGCCCTCGAGTACTGAAGTCTTAAGCACTGCAGAGGTTTTCATGGCGTTGAGTTCATTAGCAAATGGCAGTGCCTCTCTGCAATTAAAGACAACTGTGCAAACGCTGCAGCCCATGGAAATGCATTCAGACTCTTTACTTTGCCTTCAGTGAGCGTCAGCACGGAGCAAATACGTCATAAACAAGTTGCCATGAGCCAGCCCATCGGAAAACAAATTAGCCTGCTTTGCACTGAGGCACAAGAAGGCAATAAACATGCCGAAACAAAAGATAAAGTCAGCACTCTGACGACATTTAATGTATTTGTTGGTAAATGTTGTATCAAAATCAATCATTCATGACTAATTTCACTTAACTATTTCTGTAACACAGCACACTTTTTTATTTTCAAACAAGAATAGTAAGAAGAATATATCATAAGAGTGATTCTTTAACTAGGATAACTTTTTTTGTACCCTAGATTGAGAAAAGAAAAGAACTCAAATATTTTTAAGAAAACTATTTTTCATAAGTTGTTTTGTCTTCTTGATAATAAATGCATAAACAGTGTTAAATCAGGGAAATTCTATTTTGTACTACTTCCTAAGAACGTAAAATTAATTTAATAATTCTAGTTAATTTATAATCTCAATTAACGTAATGTTTTATAACAAAGAATGGTTGTCAGTTCTGTTGTCATTACCATCACACAAATCATTTTAGAGTTTTTATTTATTTATTTATTTATTTTGTTAGTAGTAGTAGTAATATTTTAGTTTCAGGTTGAATGAAAATGCCATGTGTTTTTACCAATCCAGTCAGTATTTTAATTCAGAGATGACTTATCCAACTTTCTCCAACAAGTCAGTGAAACACATTACACGAATTATACATTATACAAAAATACACTTGAAGTTTGATCAAGCTTGTTATTTTATAAGTATTCCGGTATGAAGCATAGTTTATAAAGTTTAACCATTATACATGTATATATTTAGACACTAGCCTACTACAGTGGCGCTCATATTGTTTAATATTATACTACACTTAATACTAATAGCCTATGTAAAACTATTTTTCCCCAGTAGTGTAGTAATTACTTAATGTGACGTGGTAGCTGTCAAACAACCAAAAACTTGATTCTTCAGAGTGAAGACCGCAGTGAAGGGGTTAACTAGCTGCTAACTATTCCCTCCGCTCATATGGCCGCGCGTTTATCAGGCAGTACAAGGAAAACAACGTGATCCAAACTGGCTGGGCCGCATTCACCAGAGTGAAGAGAGAGAGAGGCTCTGACTTTTTCACCCTTGAGCTCTGCCCCTCTTTCTCTTCACTCGATACTTGCAAAACAATGCTAAGCCGGAGTTGAGACATTATTGATACGATGCTTCGCTGCACGGAGGACGAAAACACAGCACAGCGCTGGACCACGGAGTTTAATAAATTCTATGTATATTTCTGATTTTCTTATGCTGCAGTATTCCTGCTGGAATAAATTGGCCTTTGAATAAATGAACCGCCTCTCTCCCTCTTGTTAACATTGTTGAGAATTTGCACAAAGGAGATTTTTTTTTCCCAGTCCAATTCAACTTTATGCCCGAGGGCATATATTAAAAATACATATGGAACGAGATAATGCATGAGCGACGCAAATTCGTTAGGGATGTCACCGCCTAGCAAGCTCAGAAATGTAACCACAAAAAAATGAGATGTGAAATGCATATAGGACCTAAAGTCAAACTTTAACTCTGTAGCTGTTATCCAAAAACCGCCCATACGTAGGCTATCTAAACTTATTTTTAAATGTAGAAACACTTTTATTTTAAGTGTTAAATCTCTCTTTGCAGCTCATCCAAATTTAAATGAGAACATTTCTAACCTAGCGGCATTTTTTTTAGGATTCATAATCAAATAAAAACAGATTCTACCTCGCATTAGCAAACTTCTGAAAAGTTGGTCAGCTTACATTGAGGAATCAGACTTTCATGAAGACGTAAATATTTAATACTTAACCCTAATATTTGGGTGTTACATGTCAAGAAAAAAATATATAGGACATGTCTTCATCTTAAAGTCAATTAAAGATCTGTATTCGTGGCCTCCAGCAAAGCATAAATTGTTCTTATCAAGTTATATACCTACGTACCCAGGGGTCTTCATATAAGCCTAATTTATTTTTATCGCTTAAATTCATCTCTGCTCAGTAATTCATGTATTCAAAAATGTTGACACGTGCTTTCTGATAGAGTTTTGTTCAAAGAGTTATAAACAAAATTGGCATTATGCTAGTTAATGCTTCCTTTGAATTCGATGCATTATCTGTACAGATCCGCGCATTAACATAATCATGAACACAGCCGAGGTAGAAAAGACTAAAGCAGCCAAAGGTCGTTTTATTAAGAGTCCCTGTTTGGTAATGAATGGGACAGGGTTTTCTCTCCCTCATATAAAACTGGTGGCCGACGCAGTCATTGGAAAGCTACAACTGGTCAATGCTTTATTCGATCACTCAGCCATATGGAAGATGACGGATTTAAATTATTTAGCCTAATCGCTTCATTACTTTTTATGCTGGTGAATCTGCTAATCCCCTTAATATGACCACTTAATTTTTCCCCAAATCTTATATCATTATATTTAAAATAGATATATACATATTATGCAGCGTGTCCAGATGAAAGCATTGAACAACGCGTAATAGTTGAATTAAAAGTGCGTTAGAGTTGAAGAACGTCAAAGGATCCACAAGTATGAGCTGCCGCACATTAAAAAGGCACAGAGGAACAGAATTGCACACATTTTCCAATAAACGCAAAATACTGTATGGCACAGTACTAAAACACGACGGCGCTGCTTATGCTATTCAAAAGGCTGAGAGTAGAACGCTGCGTTTAAGCATTGTACGCACTCGTCTGAGGAAAAAACACTGACAAGGCAACTAATGAAGCAGAAAACCAAAGCACCAAATCTCTAAATGTCTACTATAGATATGTCTCCACTTGGTTCTTGATAGTAATAGATACCACAGATAGCCCAACCGTTTGGTTTGGTTAAATGAAAGCGGGCGAGAGAAAAGAAGAGGGAAAGGACTAAATTAAAATCGACAAGAAACAGGTCAAGTTTATGGCAATGCTTTCACGAGCTAATCTCCTCGGGTCAGTTCCGGGATCAAACCGTAATGAAGCAATAATGGGCCACATTATTCCAAATTTTTCAATCCGATGGAATTTAAAAGCCTTAATCGTATGCAAATAACGGCGGGGCAGAGAAAGTGACCCAAAAGACGAGCTGAATGGCCAGAAAAGATATGGACTCCTGCACGTACCTGATCAAGGGGCCCCGATGATCTTGTAATTTCTTCACTGTCTGATTTTGATCCTCCTTCTCTGTCGTCTATAACCAAGTCGATGGGCATCTTTCCCTTCAAACAGCTGATGTACCGATGACAGAAATTGTCACAAAGTTCATGTACCTATAGATAAAAGGGAAGCAAGGAGGGGGGAACAATCACAAAGGGTCATCACAGCGAACTGACAAGTGCATCCAGAACTCCTATTGACATGGAAAACCTCTCCCAATGGCCTTCTCTGATAGCTATCAGACGCATCCAGAATGTGAAATAACTTTACTCCCTCTCAAAATAGAGATATCGCCGAAAATTGACACTGACAAGACGACTCACGGGCTACACCGTATTCAACACCCGTGTAAAATTCATCTGCTCCCGGGGTTGTGGCCATTAGAGAGATGACCTGTTTGACTGACATTTAAGGTAAACTGTTTAATTTCGTCTAGTTATTTCATTACCGTCTCTTTACAAGGGAATAATATGGCGGATGACATTTAGTGGCGAGGGGAGAATTCTTCATTTATGGCTGAATGCTCAAACTATTGCTTCGCCGTGTTATCTGAACACACATATCATGCAAATATCTGGAGATTTGGAGCCAATGGATGTGTATTCAATACTGTAAAACGATATGGTTTGGCGATAAATCACTTGATAGCCCCACTCTCGACGTGGAAACAGGTGTTGACAAAATTCCTCCAAAGAGTATTGCTGATAACAGATAAGCGCGCAAAACGTGCCATTAACGTGGTCGACTGTATTCCGGAATAACGATAGTCAATATAATAGAATAAATGAACAAAAAGCGCTTACGACTACGTTAGGTGGCACAGCGTGCAGAGAAACATTGAAATTACTGCTATGAAATATCTGTGGCCGTGGTGGCAGGTTGCATTGTAATTAAACTCGGAGGAGAAATAGGCAGCATGATTGATTTTGACACTAATTACAACAGACCAGGAAAAATACATTTATGCAGATGAGGCCCATAGGTTTGAAGAGAGGACCGGCCAATTGGGGTAAACTTGGATTACCTTTTCGAGCTCCAAAAGATGAAACCGTAAAACTTGAATGGCTTGTATCATCTGGGGAAAATTGACAATGAATAAAAAAGTTCACTTTAAATGTGACAAAATAAACAGGCCCAAGACAATTACAAACAAATTAAGTGATTTATGACATTTTGGATCATTTCTGACTTGAGATCCCTTTCTAGACAATGCACTGCAATTAAGTCCAATTATACTTCATTTATGAATAATTTATCACTTTAATCCATGTTTTAATGAGAGGGACGTGTGTCCTCCGCCA
This sequence comes from Sinocyclocheilus grahami, assembly GCF_001515645.1. Taxonomy (NCBI): domain Eukaryota; kingdom Metazoa; phylum Chordata; class Actinopteri; order Cypriniformes; family Cyprinidae; genus Sinocyclocheilus; species Sinocyclocheilus grahami. The sequence goes on along the minus strand of NW_015505600.1, from coordinate 312,308 downwards.
ACATAAAGCGTTAATGCTAAAAAACAATTAGCATAAAAAATTGAACCATAAAATTCCATAAAATTGAAAAAAAAATATCCATAGCGAATAGCAATGCCATCAAGAAATCAGACAATTCTGTCTAAAGAACACTTTCTGAATATTTTATAAAAGTTATACATTAAAACTCTTGGAGGCAAATACAAAATAATAATACTAATTTGCACTCACCAAATTATCCAGCTCCGGATTTGATGAAAATAGCGGCTTTTCTGCTCGAATCTGAGACGATATGCATGTAAATAATTTAAAATTGTGAGAGAGAGAAAAAAAAAATTCTTAAAAAAAATAAATAAGTAAATGTAAAAGCATTAATTAGCCCGTGTGTGGTTTTTTTTAGTAGTAGCCTATTATTTAAAGTTACAGAGAATACGTCAACGCAGCAACTACACAATAAAACATGGAAAAACTTTTTGCGCCATAAAACAGTTTCTGACCTGTTTTGCAAACACTGCTATATCCTCATTGAAAGACTCTGACGAACACACATCGCCCCCAGCCACACCGGGCTCTCGAGGTGTGCAAGTGGCTAATTCACATTTCTCAAAAATTAGTGCTAGAAGTGGGAACAGAGGGTGCCTGGAATTAAAAAAAACACAGAGGTCAATGCGGGGAAAGCTCTGGATTAGCACATGACATTTTATAAGAGTTTACAACTCCTTCTCGGTGTATAAGCGGTCTCTACTGGAAGCTTTAGAACAATCTAATTTGCATTTGAGAAATTTAGCTTTAATTAACTCTTTTTAATTTGTCACCAATCAAAAGTACGTGCGTACCACTGCGCCACGATCATATAGATATGAAGTGTTTACTCGTACGTTTATGTCGATTAGTGTGTTGTCACTTACATTATAACGAGCTTTATACTTGTGTTTAATACTGTGTCAGATCACATGTAACTTGAAATACAACAGTCAATATAAACAGTGGGCTACGAGGTCACAGCATCTAAGAAATGCTCACGTTGAGTCTAGGCCAAGCATGCAATTTAACCATGGTTCAAATAGTGGGCCTATATCTTGTGTAAATGTTTAGCGACGTATCTAATTCATAATGAATGCGAGTAAGTTCTACGGCGCGTTCTGCGAATAAATTGCTGTTTTAAACGACAACAACATTTATACCCAGCGCTGTGATGAGAACCCTTGTGCTCCAGCAGCTTTTGTATGCTAGGCGCATTTGGAGTAACTCCGCACATCCAGATATGTTTGCACATTTTATGAGCTATGTGGAAAATATCCTTTATGGTTGTGTGAGAGTGTTCATTGTAATTCATTGTAATAAAGCTGTCCAAAAATGCATTTTATCCATTTAACTAATAACTAGGCCTGAAGTTTAAACAATTAAAAAGCTATAGCTTAAACATAACATACATATCGATGTTTTATGCGCAATCGTGTTTTTTAAAATTCAGTATTTATCAACTTTAATTTTGAAGTTTAAAACGAAATATTAGTAAGATTTTTAAAACAAACTAATTAAAAAAAAACGCTGTCACAAAAAGAAAGGCAAAACGAACAGTCAGACGGTGAACTAATATAAAAGTGAGAGGAGAAAACTTTTAGAATATAAGTAACTTTTACAAAGATTAAACATGCATGGCGCCCTAAGTTCTCAATATGTTTTACAGAAATTATTGCAGGTCAAATAATGTGTTACTGGCAAAGTTAATCATAAAGAATATGTCTTGGCTATCTACACGTACCCGTAAATGGAGTCTTTATCTCTTTTTAGAGCGTCATTGACGGATGAGCCCATGCTGGGCGGCATGGCGTTGGCGTGGGCTGTGTGCGGGTACTGGTGGGAGTGGAGCTGGGGCCCGTGGTTCAGGTGAACAGCCTGCATGGATCTGGCGGCGTGCGGGTCCCCGTACATCGTGCTCGGGATTCCTACTCCGTCCATCCCATAGTGGGTTATATCTTCGTACTGCACACACACACACACACGAAGGGCAACATTCCCATGTTGTCACTTTTACCTCTTACACAATATATACATAGGAAAAAAATACACTAAAAGAAAATATAAATCGAATATTCTCGGACAAAACAGTATGGCTTTTGCGAAATGAAAACACTTTGTTCTGGTATTACAAAGTAATTAAATATATCAAGTGTACAAGCAGACTATCTCGTGGTTTTAACCCTAAATCCAAAAAGATGTTGCAAAACTCAAAAAAAAAAAACAGACTGAAACAGACAGACTTAGAATACAGCGTCGGACACATCAACATCGACTACTGAGCTACAGCTTTATTGAGATCATCACAAAAAAATATCACACGACTGAGCAGTGTTGTGTTGTGCCACTTTTTATGTGAATTTTTATTTTTACAAATGCAACTGAAGTAATAAGTAATGTCATTTGCATGTAATAACTGTGTATTATATAGATTATTATACCCTACTGTTGTCAAACTAAATTAATTACACACTAGTTCAATATTAACATACGTAGCACTTTTAGGATTAGTCTAATTAAACACTAATTTACATTGTCCAATCGTGCCTAACAGTTCAATGTAATATTTGATTAGTTTATTTAAAATAATCAATGACATTGAAAATTTATCATAATTATTATAAGTTCCATGATATTGCAGGGAAAGTGTGATGAGACCATAACACATTTCAAATCTAAATCTAGAGAGTGTAAGCAAGACAGCAGGGTGCTACATCCACCATCAAAAGCAAAAGGTCGGAGAGTTGCGTTGAAATCTACTTTGTGATTGTTTACATTTGATTACAAATGCAAAGAAAAAGTGGCCAACCCGTAAATGTCAACTTTACGAGTTAAAGCGCACAACTATGTTTCATTGTAATGCTGTTTGAAAAAAAGACTATTTTGTATAGAATATATAAACAATATAGCTGAGTTGAATTTGTTGAACTCCCTAATAATATTCCTGAACAATGTATTATCATATCATGTATTGTAATAACTTTTAGTTATGAGAGTTGAACTAGTCCAATAGTTTTAAAGTTTTTTTTTTAAATTATGTGTCCTCATGACGAAACTAAAGAAACTTAAACAAATGCAGTGCATATAGAAAAACTATGGTTAAACAAAAATTAAGAATTGCTCCCTGTCAAATGTAATTAGAAAGTATGCATGCATGAATGTGAGCGATGCAAAGTTGAATGTTACAACAAAACTGGTAGGCAAAAGAAGAGAAAGTTTGACTGCGAGTCTGAATGTCATCGGCCACGTTTCAGTATTTCCAACTGCATTCAACAATACGGAGTCGAAGAAACTTTTCGGGATACGTACCCTCTGCGCCATCGCCCTCCACACTCCCTCGGCTTCCTTTTATCAAAAATATATCCCCTATGAGGCCAGGGTGAATAGGAAATTAGCACGCAAATTCCAAACGTGGGATATGTTTTCCCAAAAAATCCAACTGCCTCTTTCAAGCGAGCGATGAAGCCAGTCCTTCACCACAAGTTCAGCCAGACGCGTTCAGCGAATAGGTCCCCTTCGCTTTCTTTCCCGTGGACAGCGACAAGGATCGAGCAAAACCTTCTTTTCCAAAGCAGTATGAAAATAGCCCCTCAAACAAAACTAGCGCATCTCATGGCTTTTTGCCACTCCGGCTGTCAATCAATCAAACGCGAGCTTGTCAAAGTGCTGAATGAATGATGATCCTCTGCGCGCTTCCACTGGTTAGCACCCCTAACGAGAATACTACTCAAATGCACAAAAAATGAAGCTCTCTCTCGTTTCTTTGATCACTCTCTTCTCCTGAGTTGATTTTTTATGCAATAGCTTCTAAATGAGATCAAGAGGAGGTGGGCTGATAATTCTGGCTTAGTTTTTTTCTTAAAGGAGCCACGATCGATGCTGCGAGCTGCCTTTCCCCGTTTGTGTACAATGAGTGTGTGTTGAACGCGGCTCGAGCAGCTGAATCTGGACCAGACTGCTGAAACCCGGAAGTAGTGGTGGCCATAACAGGTCGCGTCTTGCACAATGCAATGGGCCACATCAAGTTCCAGCCAAAGCAGGGGGGTGAGATGTGTGGGAAGCAGAAAAGCGCAGACCACTACTACCACGATTCAACATGAACCGAGCTCTGACACGCAGAGACCGCGCTGTGCTTTAGGTTGCACTGCGCTCGAAGACACGCAACGCAATCTATAAAGTCATGTAGGTGTTTATATAAAAACAATGCTTTAAATATAGCTACAGATGGAACGTGGGCTCTTTCACATCAGTTCACTCTCAACACACTGTTTAATATCACTTCTGATCAGAGTATCCAAATGGGAGAGCGTCATTTACAGTAGTCGAGGAACTTGGAAACCATGTTCAGTGTGCGTAATGAAGTTTTCCCGCACGCCTGTGTTTTACGCGGAAGTCTGTATAAATGAACTGCACTAATAATACGAAATATTGTTTTTACCATATGCCTGTGTACTTTACATTTCACACAAACATCATTATTCAGAAACAGCATATGCTGCGTGCGCTTCAGCAGTGCTGCGTGCGCTCTCAGCCCAAACACCCCCGCCATTTGTGAATGGGCTCATCCACTTACTGTAGGATCTAAGGAGTTTGGTGCAGTGTCCAATCAAAGCGTGCTACAGTGAATCAAGTCGTCTATTGGTTCAAAGAATGATCAATCATTAATTTATCGGTCGATATGCTTCCATAAATGAAGAAAGGCTGGAATGAACATATTGTAATCTGGAGGGAAAATGTAGTCTTCTTATTCTGTTTTGTTCTAATGCTACTCTCACTCCTTTTCTCTCTCTCTCTCCTCTCACACACACACACACACAGTCTCTCTCACACACTCAAACACACATAATAGCCAACTCAATGAGAAAAGATAATAATTATATATAATATCAAAATGTGAATGCATACTTATTTATTTTGTAGGTTAAAGGAACTACAAAATAAATAACCCCCGACAATAACTCTTTCGTGTCATCATATTCCTGTTCTTATCACTCCAAGTCGAGGATAGAACTTTTAACAGGCATTCCAGTAGTTTCAGTGTCAGTCTGTACAGTGCAAAATATTCAGATTTGCAATTTGGAGAAGTGGTTTGTGTTCTGCCTAAACAAAAGAACCTCTCTGTTGATATAAATAATACACATTCCATAAAATGCTCAAATGAAATAGCTGAATAAGAGACTTCAGACACACACTGACTGTTTTAGGCTGAAGTGCACACAACTGACCCGGTGACAAGGTGCAATGAAGTTTGTCTGAGGAGCATCTGTCACCGATCAGAAGCGATTCATGCAAGGACCAGTGTCTTATCAGCCGCCTTGAGCATCACACAACCCTCGCTTCCCTCGGAAGAGCAGCGGTAGGATCCGCCGCGCACATTTACAGGCAAGAAATTACTGTCAAATTCCCAAAGCGCTCGGCAAACGAAGTGTGCGCGTTGCGCGGGCGAGGGATCTGATGTGGACTTAAACACAAATGAAAGAAGGATTCATGCAACAGATAGAACAAATGCATGCCTAACCCGACGCCGTAGAACAGATAAACACGCTCGCGTTTATTGGTAAGTAGGCTATAATGTATATACTATGACAATAAAGTTTCAGTTTATCTAAATCATTATTTTAATTTCAGTTGAGTATGTGCGGTTGAGATTTAATATATATTATAGTTAGTTAACACAATTGTTTTATTGATGTTTGTAATCTCAACATTAGTTTTGTGTCTGTCTCAATTATGTGAGAAGCAAACGGGATGACATGAAAGCTGTGCTTACCCAAACGCTTAACTGCTGTCACAGTACCAGAATAGCATTATAAAGTAATTAAGTTCCTTCAATTAGCATCTATAAAAGTACGCTATAGAGCACAATGAGGGCAAGGACTTTCACTGTTTAGGTTGCCTTTTAGTGAGGGTCAGCAGATTGCAGCACGCATCAGTGAGTTAATGCCATCGTTTCGGATAATTTGGGCTTAGAAAGAGATGCGAGTCGTTCGAGGTGAAATTAAATTGGGAGTTTAAAAACAAGTCCGACTGTTTACCGAGGAAATTGAACTGTGCGCCTGATGCATTATCAAATCAAAAAGATAAAGCATGTATTTGCATCAATGGCAACATTTGTACAACTGCGCAATGGGGTTGAGTATGCTTAAAATATTTTATATAACTTAATTTAGACTTAATTTATTTTGTTAATTCAAATATAATTAGGAAAATATGTACTATATTTACTATACTAAATAATACATTACATATAGATTAAGTATAAAGTGGCATATAAAAATGCCTATTTTTAGAACAAGGGGCCTCTAAATAAATCTACAGCTCCATCTAACAAGAACGTGTTGGAACGCATAAAGTCATTATTACAGGAACGTTCCCATTCTGCCTCAATATTTGTTATTCATTTGAATCTTTCTCTGCCTAAGTCGCCATTGAAATCAACATGCCGCTGTGGTTCAGAAGTCAAACGGAGGTCATCCTTCATATCCCCCCGCAGCAATCTGCGACCAGGGGCCAGTCAGCAGTGAACCCTGCCATCTCCACTGCTGACAACTGCCTCAAAGTTACAAGACTATCGGGAATGGGTAAGACGCGCTGGGATAAAACAGCAGGCTACTAACTTTTTCTTGATCTCGCCACTGCCTGGTTATAATGCTCTTACAGCGCGTTTCAAGTGCTTGTCAATTGTGAAGTGTGTAAATATTCAAATAATCGTGTATCTATTTATTTGAAGAGTTCCCTTATCCAAGCGCGCAACAGAGACGTTTTAGACAATTAGTGGCTAATAAAATAATAAAAGGGAATTCGTATTTTACTAATCGTGAGGAAAATTAAATTCATTGACTTGACAAGGTTACGCATATAACATGATGACAAAATTGTAAAACTATACAAAAAACTTTGGGCACTTTGGATAGCTCATACGTTTTTTAGGCTATACGTACATTAATCAGATACGTGCATGCGTCCGCGAATTTTAGGTACGATTAGTCTGAAGGAAAAACACACTGGCTAAAATATTTTTTTTTACAGGTGTAGTTCAAATGATTACATTTAGCCTTTGCTTACATTTTATTAATTGGAAACATTAAAAAGAACGAGCTATTTTGACTGAGCATTTATGCATTTTAATGTACATATTCATAGGTCTGTTTTTATTTTATTTGGCGTTGTGGTTTTATTTTATTTCAGTTTGTTGTTGTATTTATGCTTGCTTTATTTATGCTTAATCTTATTATTTTAACAAACGCTCTTAATTGAGAAGCGTACTGCAGGTCTATTGGATTTGCAATAATGTAAACTACTACACAAGATCCAACAGAAAAACATATTTATCATATGCAAAGGCTTGCAGTGACCTGTATGCTTGATCATGTGCGCCTTCTACTGGAAACCTTCAGAATTTTCTTTCTTTGTTTCCTAATGAGACTCGATGACTTTTCCGACACGCACAAAATCAGGCGAAATGCAGTCAATAATGTCGCGCCACTCTTAAATAACTGTTAAAACACGAATTCTTAGTTTAATAATGACGATAATCAATTATGACAATTTAGGAGGCTGTATAGGCTATGTATTAATTAATATATAAAACTACTTGACAAAGTATTTGTTTGATGACGGATGTCAGATATGGTAACTTAAAATCTAGGCTTAATCATCTTTACAAGATGTTTATTCTTCCATTAATTAAAAAAAAATCTCCATTGTTTATCAAAGTAGTATGAGATGATACTGATGTGCTTTTGGATAATGTTTGTTAAGAAGAACGCTAATGGCAAATCAACAGAAAATGTCTCACTTCACCTTTGTTCGCCTTATTAATAGGCTAAAGCTAAAATTCATTAAATCAATAGCCTGTTGCCTTCTTGAAGTTTTCGGTTGCAAATGATGTTCTATTTTCCCGTAACTAGCAAACATCAGTTAGGAATGAAGCACAAACAGTAACATTACAATTATAAATCTAAATGAACATGCAGGTAATAATAATCTACGCACGGCTGCGTCAAAATTAAAAATTAGACTTCACAACTTCACAAATTATATGACAGCGTTTACTTACTTTCCTTTAAGTTTTAAGCATTATAATACATTTGATTTACTACGGATTATTATTGGATTTTACACTAAGAAAAACGCATAGCGAAGTTTCCAATAAATATCAGTCGATTATTGTCAAGCATAAAAAAGCACTTGTGAGATATCAGCATGTTGTTACATTATAAGGGCACTGTTAAAACAACATGTTATCAATGAAACTCACTGTCAATGTCTTGAAAATGAGATTTCTATTAAAGCAGCACACAAATACTTGCACTTGAATTTGTGTTTTTATTATTAACATCAAGCTTTGGAGTTTTCTCATAGGATGATTTCTGAATTTGTCATCTTGCCCTGTTGACACAGTTGGGATTGGAAAATACCGTGTCTGAGTCTCTGAGAGCATGGTGTGCTCTCTCCCACCCTTTCTCTTGGTCTATCAGCTATAAGTGCCAAAACATTTGTCACTTGAGTTATTATTTCAGGTGTGCTAATGGGCTCAGAGCCACAAGAGAGGAGGAGAAAGTGGGAGAGAGAGAGCCAGAAGGAGAGGGGGGAGTTTGATTAGTGTGATTTCATTTGACCGAAGCCTGGCCACAGGCTGGCAGAACCCAGAGGTGAAAAGAGTAGGCCGCTGCCCTCAATGAGAGATAGCGCGAGGGGGAGAAAGAGAACGGGAGCGAACGATGGAGGGTTTGTGACGCCTGAGCCAATCACAAAGTGCAGGGATGAGTCTCACACCTCCAGAGGAGGCTGTGAATTGATCAGCACCTTTGAGAGAAAGAGAGAAGAGGGGAAAAAAGAAGTGGGGGCGGGAGTGCTTTTGCGGAGGACGTGTGAAGACCATATTCGTGCAAGGACACAGGGAGGGCCAGGCCTGTGCTCAGAGTACCAGCACACTCTAATGAGCTCTGTCTGTACACGCCGAGAGGGTGTCTTAAAATTAAGACCATCCTTGAGGGCCGGGCAAGCGCTCTTCTTGTTCATCATCACATCCGCCTCCTTACATTCAGCGCTTTTGCATACTGAAGACATAGGCCATGTTTTTGGATGTACTGTACTGTACAGCCCCACCAATGCCAACTAAGGTTATACATGAGCATGGACTGTAAAAATGAGTACGCCAGTTCTATTAAAGTAAAAAAAATATAATCGAACTCATGAGGTCACACTATCTCTGAAAACCTTCGAAATGGCTTGACGAATATAGTTTTCTTTCAACAATGTTTGAATTGGCCTTTCCCTTTAAATAGCCAGCAGCCTTTCATTTATCTCATAGCCTTGAACCATACTATGCTGTTTGATATCTACAGTGCATTTCATTGGACAAAAATTTGGATGCGCACATCGGTGCAAGAAGTGTCATCAATATTATTTTAATTTTGACTAGTATCTGTCAAGTTAATTTAAGTACACTAGTACACTAGATGATCTCAATGCCAACAGACATAAAATAAAAGCCAAAAAAGAAAGTTTTGTGGTAACACTTCATAATAAGTTTTAATTTGTTAACATTAATTAACTACAATTAAAAATACTTTTATTAATCTCAAACATCATTTACTAATACATTATTAAAATCCAAACTTTTATCTGTTAATATTAATTAATGGACTAACATGAACTAACAATGAACAGTTGTACTTTTACTAACATGAACAAATATTAATAAATACTGTAATGTATTGCTTATATAGTTAATATTAGTTAATGCATTAATTAACATTAACTTATGAACCTTAATGTAAAGTGTTACCACTTTTATTAACTTTATAACTACTTTGATTTGCTCTTTACTACTGCAATTTCACTTTAATAGTTAAAATTGATTGATGAGTATTAAGGAGAAGGACATCCTCATCTAGGGAGATTTTCATTGGACCAACATTTGTATACGCCCACAAGTTCAAGAGGAGTCATCAATATTTTTGGCATTTATTTATTTAGACGTTTTTTGTAACAATATACACTACCATTCAAAAATTGGGGGTGAGTACTTTTTTTCATTCAGCAAATATGTGTTAAATTGATAAAAAGTGATAGTAAAGATTTATATTGTTACAAAATATTTCTATTTTGAATAAACACTGTTCTTTTTAACTTTTTATTCATTAAAGAATCCTGAGAAAAAGAATCACAGGTTCCAAAAAAATATTAAGCAGCACAATTGTTTCTAACATTGATAATAAATCGGCATATTAGAGTGACTTCTGAAGGATCATGTGACACTGAAGACTGGAGTAATGATGCTGAAAATACAGCTTTGCATCACAGAAATAAATTTGTATTTTAAAGTATATTAAAATAGAAAACCATTATTTTAAATTACAACATTTTAAACATTACTTTTGGTTTTCTTTATTTTTTATCATATAATTATGTAGCCATGATTAGCATGAAAAACTTCTTTAAAATCATTAAAAACTAATCCCAAACTTTTGAACAAATGTGTATTTATTTATTTATTTATTTAGATCTGCCAAGTTAAGTTAAGTACACTAACACACAGATAATCGTAATGCTAGCAGACATGGAATGAAAGCCAGAAAACTCGATATTTGATAAATGAATGGATGGATGGATGAATGAATGAACATCTACTACTACAATTTCACTTTAATAGTTAAGGTTGATTAATGAGTTGGCTGTTTAGAAGTGAAACAGAAGACCTCACCTGTGGATCAATATGAGAAAAAAAAGTAGCCTTCAAGTCAACCACGTACTCAATCAAGCAAACATCTCTGGAGTGGGTCATTAGCTCTCGAAGCACTCGAGTCCCCAGGCTAAACCTCATAGCTGTGCGGTGTAAAGGAGGTTGGTGAGCTAGTGTCTCTGGGGGCCACACTCTTGCCCTGGGGTAGGCCACAATCGCTGAGGCTTCTGACCCAAACACTCCTCACTTTGATTGTAGACGCTCTCGATTAACAATAGACTGAATGGGGTCTGACGCTGTGGGTCTCTCCGAATCTCTAAAGGAAACTTAAACCAGAGAGTGAGAGAGGTGCTCCAAAGCGAAACGGGTTGCATTCAGACAAACGTTAGCTTGGCCATCGCTGGTCGTGTGTGTGTGTGTGTGTGTGTGTGCTGATCTGTAATCACATTTACAGTTTATAAAATTTATGAAAATAAACATAAAAAATAAGTAGTTTTGAAATACAAAAATCACTATAAGTGTAACAATGAAAGCAACTGCAGAGAAGTAAAATCAGTAAGAGATTGTTTAACACACAAGCCAAATTACACAAACAGGGCTCACCAGAGAAAGTTATTCTCACTCGCAAGGTGAAGCTCTCATGCCACGGGAAAGCATGACATTTGTGAACAAATGGTCTGGGAACAGGAGCGCTGAACTGGGCCACAGGGAATGTGGTTTACACTGAGGTGCTGCTGGAGAGTGAAGTTTACACCACTGTCACATGCAGCACCCCGTTAAATGAGTTTACAGCTCACTTCAACAAAAACCAGCATCAGATAAGGTGATAACTACAGCACAGTAATGCCACAACACCCTTTAAACATATACAGGAAACTGACAGCTGAGAATTGATGTTATAGCAAGACCTCAAAGAATTAGCGTTCAACAGTTTGGAGTCGGTGAGATTTTTAAAAGTTGTAAAAGTTTCTTATGCTCACAGAGGCTGCAATTATTTTATCAAAAATGCAGTAATATTGTGAAATATTATTAGCATTTAAAATAATTGTTTACTAGTTTAATATTTTTAAAATTTGTAATTTATTCCTGTGATGCAAAGCTGAATTTTCAGTATCATTACTTCTGTGTCACAAGACAAAACATTCAAATATGCTGATTTGCTGCTTAAACAATAAATATTTATTATTGTTACCAGTGTTGAAAACAGTTCAATCATGACAACTCTCGGAACATTTTAGCATGGTGATGGATATGACAATGTTAATGTATTTGGTCTTGGCGGAACAGATAGGTTACGCTGCTGCTGAATTGCTGCTGCTGTTGGTTATTGCTGTAGTTGTAGATCATTGCTGCTGCAAGCAAGTACAGGAACTTGTTACTGCCAATGCATATGGCGATACGGTGCCATGAGTATTTAAGACATACTGCTGCTACACAAATAGCATATAAAATAACCCCGTAGCAGATCTATACAGGTGGAGCTGGGGAAGGTGGAGGGTTTTGGAGAACTCTGAAAGCACGCTGCAGGAATCTCAAGTGAATGCTAGCCAGCCATATAAATGCAAGGCAGTAAGCTCATTGGCTGCATATGCAGCATGAACCAATCAGCTTGTGCCAAGTCGTTTAACTCTCTGAATATCATCAGTTATGTTAACACCCCGTCAGAATGCACCATCTAGAGTTTCATGACTGAACTATATATTTGTGCTGCTTAATATTTTTGTGGAAACCATGATCATTTTTTAAGGATCCTTTGAGGAATAGAAAGTTCAAGAAACAACGTTTATTAATAATAGAAATCTTTGGTAACATTATAAATGTCTTTACTGTTACTTTTGATCAACTGAATGCGTCCTTGCTGAATAAAAATAATAATTTTCCTTTCCTCAGCCCAAACTTATCAAATGCTAAAAACATGTATTGCAACAGATTATGTACACTATCGGTCAGAAGTGTAAAGATACTTGAATTTATGTTTCTCATGATCTTAAAACAAATCTTTATCTGAATGCTTATGCTGTAATATTACTTGTGCTTGCTTGCTGATTGATTGATTGATTGACTCATTCATTCATTTAAAAAAACAAAAAAACTAACAATTAAAATCAAACTGAACAATGAAATTAATGAGATTAGTGAAATTAATGAAAATCAGTCAACAAGTGTTCAGCATGGTATCTCCTTCAATATTGTTAAATAATGTATCCTGCATGCATCATAAAGTTGTTTTTATTTATTTTTTTGAGCATTTTATAATTTCCACACTTCCAATTGTGTATTTCATAGACATTTCATTACAGATTTTACTATTACTATAAAATGTGCAAAATAGTAATAATAAACAATGAGTACATGTGTCCCAACTTTTGACTGGTGGTGTATGTGATCTGACATGGCGGAAAGTAATCTGGAGCGAATGCTGGACCACTTTGGGGGGGAATGGAATACAAAACTCCAGTTCAGGTGCAGGCCACCGGTCCATGTACGACCGAATTTAATTATTGATTTTCTGAGAAAATGGCATCAGTTACCACAGCAGTTACCTAAGCCTGCCTCTTAAGCAGAATAAAAGGAAGGTCAGGGCATGTGGAGGTCATTCTGCTTTACTGGGGAGCTGGCTCAGGTTGGTAGTAATCAGGGCGAACTTTAGCCATTATCAGTTACACACACGTTTGATCTTTTTTTCTGTTAAAATATTTTTCAGCGGAACATATGGAGACAACAATTCTGGTTCTATTAAAACACTGCAGCTCGATCAGTTGGTCCAATAGCGTGAGTTTGGGGCGGAACTTTCTGTTTGGGCAACCAATCAATTCGTGTTTAGAAATTATTATTCAGAATTATTTTGTGCAAGAATAACACACTTTGCCTTGCAGTCACGAAGTCATAACATCAAAAAATTCTGAAATAATGTGTTTACGGTATATCTATTTTACAAGCATAACTCAGATGTAAACTCAGCAAAGACCTAAGACGTTCCTCCATCAGGAGAACATACATCTTCCATTGTTTCATTTCATCCAAACACCTGGCCGGGCGAATTACATTGCGCTGGCGTCCTTGTGCCTTACTAATTGAACTGTAAACCTGTGTGCAGATCCATTCATTTTCCCCCATGGCTCCCAGCGGCTGATTTATCTCCAGTGATGGCGGTGTGCATCAGCTAAAAGCAATCCTGTAAATCACAGGCCTCTCCCTCGCCGCTTTCATCACTTCATTAATTTAAGATATCATTACGGCCACTGGTGACATAACTCTGAACAATGGTACACGCTTAAGATATTAATCTGCACGCTGCAACAAAGAGCCTCTCTGTCTCTGGCTGATTTAGCCACTGCTTGTTTTACGCTGCTGATTTACATTGGGGCGGTAAGCCAGGCTGATTTGGCTTCTGTCACTGAAAGATAACAAGCTGTCAGAGTTTTACACCCCTATAGTGATTGTGTGGCTTTACAAGAAGGTTGTTACGGGCATGAGCTAGCCGTCTTTGTCATCTGTGACTTTGTTGACATATAGATTATATTTTCTTTATTAAAAAACCAATGCTGGGGATTTTTTGCGGTTAATAAAAATATCTATTCTAAAAAAAAATGTCAAATACAATTTTAGCCTCTGTGAATGGCACTTGTTGTTATTTTTTCATGAACTGATGTGCCTCACGGATATTTTATTGAAGTGTGTCATTGACGTACTTCATAGACTAAAATAACAGTTGAGTTTAAAAAAAGGCCATCGTTAGCAATGGTTGATTTTACACAGTGTTATTTTAGTATAATTTTGAAATAGGTTTTATTTTCATATTTTCTTTTATACTTTCACTTTAATTTTAGTTAAGGTTTTAGTAATATTGTTGTGTGTTTCTGTCATTTTTTTAAGTATGAAATGTTATTAATGAATTGTCTGTTTGGTTTTTTTTTATATGTCAATATAGTTTTACTTAACCATTTTTTTCTTCAAGTTTAACTAAATTAAAATGACAAATGCTGCTGAAATAAAATAATTGCATTATTATTTATTTGACATTGTTTGTTTTATTTATTTACTTTTATAGGGGTTTTATTGTTTTAGTTTAGTTAACGATAATAACCCTGATTTTATAATGGACTAAAATAAAATATAACCTCCATTATGTTCACCATTGTTTCATACACCATAGTGATGGCAGTTAATGCAGTTAATGGTGTAGCCATAACCGGCCGACTGGCTGTGGAGACAGCAGCCGCTGATCTTTACCATCGGAGACAGTGTTCATAAACACACCCCAGCAATCTCTGCAGAGCTCCAGTCTGTGACAACAAAAATACACATTTGAAGTCATTTTGAAATTTGGGGCTCCTACCAAAATAGCGGGGGGAGTTCAAAATCACAGGACGGAGAATAAACATTTTAGAGACTGACCCCTGACCCTTCGGTGTTGGTGTAATGCCTGGTGTGGGTGGGGGCCCTGGAGCCACAGCGAGGGCCGTCTGTGTCTCCATGGGCAGGATCAGAGTTCCCAGACCAGCATCCCTGCAACATGAGATCCCTTGATAAAGACTCGTACCTGCATTTACGGCACAGTAAAACTACACTCTTGTTGTTCTGTCACTTTACAACACTATAATTACACTTGAACAACACATGGGTTTCATTTGTTCCCCCAGTGACGATAAAAGCAGAAGGAAAGACACTAGGCTTTATCGCTGAAGGTGGGTATATGTGCATAGTTATGTGCAAGTCTCTACATGAAATTAATGTGCAATATACCATATTAAATAAATAAATAACCATAATGCAAGATAACATATCTGATAATAATTGAGAATTTCATGTTTACATAGTGGGCATAATGCAAATCTGTGTTTCAAATAAATGTATGAATTTACTTTCGCTGGTCTTTATATTGCATTACAATATAAATTGTAATTTTCACACCTCCAGCAATTCTATAGTATATGTTATTACCATTATAGATACACTACAGCTTCAAAAGTTTTTTTAATTTCTTATTTGTTTTATGCAAGGATGCATCAAACTGTATTTTTGATCAAATAAAGGCAGCCTTGGTGAGACTTCATACAAAACCCACACTTTTGAACGTTTCAGTTTTAGGTCTACTGTATATTTTACTATTATACATTTTTGATTACAGTTATAAATGTAAGATTTTTTTATTTTTCATAAGAAACTTTATATTAAAGTTTACAAATCCTACATTATTGTTTGCTATTCAACTTTAAAATAACAGCAGTGACCTCATTGAAACATCTGCACACCAAATGTTATTGGTCTTCTTTACTGTGTTTATTTGCATACTGAATTGTGATTGGTCATTTCTTTTTTGCATCTTTCTATGCATCTATAATTGCCTTTACACTGCAAAGAAGGCGTGTCTATATCTTGAAAATATGCTTAACTGCCATGCCAACAGATGCAGAATTTTTTTTTTTGAATGGTCCTAAAAATATGCTTATTTCTTTCTTCTGATTTTTGGCATGAAATACGACCTGGACAAATCCTTGACAGGTTTCTTGTCAGGACATTTTTACAAACCTGGGTTGTATTTAACCCAGCATTTTTTAGAGTGTACTTACTCACTTTTGGGGTTACTTAAATTCCCACATAAAGAAGTTTGACATGATCCCAAGCCTAACAGTTGTAGATACTTTCTGTTTTACTCCAGATTGTGAAACTTAAAATCCTAAGAAATGAGCAGACCCACAAGGGAATTTGTAATTGCAGAATGTTTTGCAGATTTCCAGAGAACTGAGTTGGTAGAATGTGGAATGTGGTCATGCAGAATATGTGCTTTATAAGAAATAATACACAGCCAATATGTTAATTATAGGCATGCTAATAAGCAACTAGTTAATAGTAAGAATTGGCACCTATACTAAAGTTAACAAATATTATATAACTATATTGGCATATTTTGGCAATTTGATAATGTTTGTAATTGTCATGTCTTCTTGTTTAAAAATAAAATAAATAAATAAATAATTAAAAAAAAAATCTAATCTTACTACTTAATAAATCTAATTATTTTTAAGGAACCTTAAGAAACAAGGGGGGAAAAACCAGGGAAGCAAAATTGCATACAATTGTAAAAAAAAATTTCATAGATTTAATATGTGTATTTTGTCTCCATACATTTGTCTCTCAACCCCCTCCCCCCCTCCCAGGTAAATCAGGTAAAATATTGTTTTTTGGATGTTTAGATATTTCTATGTTAGAAAACAAGACAAAGATAGTCATTAAGAGAATGATTTTATGCAGCGTTTAGCACTTTCAGCTCATTTAACAAATTGTGTCATGTTTCAATCTATTCCGCAGAATTGAGCAGATTTTTCATCTAAAACAGCTGGCAATGCAGAGAGAGAAAAAAAACTCTTCCATTAAGTCATTGTGATAGTGATTTTTTCTAAGGAAGGTGTGAGTGTACCTTATGATAGTGTGCCTCATCATTTACCACTTTATTTCATTTAATCTGACTATAGCCAAGATTAGTTATTGATTACTGAGCTTTCCAATTATTCTAAAGCAAAAGCCAAATAGCACAATCTTTATGGATCCACTATTGACATGGCCAGTATTTCATTCCATTTTCTTGGCCATGAAGCCATCAAGTAGAAATGATCAAATAATAAGATGGAGGATTGTTTTATGACTTCTGCACACTGTCATTAGCTTTTGCATTCAGGAAAGTAAATAATAAATGCAGTAAACATCCCCCATCTCATGCTTTTGTGTCGGCTGTGACATCGATGTTTTCAGTGGTATTTTTGCAAAGGTCATCTCCACAACTCCAAACTAAAAACTTAATGGCGAGCTCTAACAACATTTAGAGCCAAAAACAGCATGTGCACTTATCAGATTGGTTTTGCCTGCTTAATAGGGCAAAAGGCAGCAGGGCTGGGTCAACACTGGGGGTTTAGTACCCAAAGTGGCAGAGAGCCTCGGGTGAGTTTATCAAAGTGTAAAATGCTTAAACAAGCAGGGCAACACAATCCTTGCTGCTTCGAGTATAAATCACCATATATTCTTATTTACAGGACTGCAGCTAAGCCCTTGTTATGAGTAAATACATCCGCTGGCAGTGATTGTATCAGAGTCCATGGGAGAATTAAACAGAAAAAGAAAGTGGAAAGTGACTGTGTGTGTGTATGTGTAAAACAAACCTCTTAGAAGATGCAAGCAAAGATCTGGGGAACTGAAGCACTTGAATACAATGGTACTAAAGGATTTGTCTAAACAGATAGAAGTCTGTTCTTTTTTGTTAAAGAGCATAAAGTTAAGTTTCAAGTTATTTTCCTAACCCGGATAACAGGATTCTAGAAACTGTTAACGGCTGGTGTGCCCAACAGTGCTAATATTGCCAGTCATCTTCTTAATTTACTTTTTAATTAAATGCACAGTTATCCAAGCATGATACAAACCCTTTACCAAACACCATGCGACACCACAAAGCTGCAGGTTTTCATCTCACACCAAGTTAGTTGTTGTTTTCAGTTGCATCTATCTCACATGTGAATGAGACTAGGGGAAAATAAGAAAAAAGGGGAAAAGTTTCATATTTCTTTAAACCTCAAAAGTGTTGGCAAACAGAAGAGAGGAAAAGTTGGCCTTAATTCCATCTCACGCTGAAGACTTTGCATTTTAACTTAGTGGGCTCAGTTGGCTGAGGTCCTCTCACCCCTTAAATTGGATATTAGAGGGCGATATAAAAGAGGCTATGTGTGCGCTCCTAGCAGGGAATTATTGCATCCAATATCCCATCCGCCTGTGCAGATCCTCATCTAATAATGGCGCAACTATATTGGTCTTCAACTTTATGAAGCTCCATAGTAACACGCATACAATGGGATTTGCCCGGGTCTCTCAAACAGGGGTTTAGGACAATGCAAATATCATTGCATTCCCCTGCTCTTTAAAGCCCTCCGCTCCAATTTAAATACATGCATCCAAACAGCGCAGTGGCATTCTGTGGATCCGGCTCTATGAAGAGCTCAACTGTTTTAGAGCGGCGTCCTCAGTCTTCATCTTTTGCATTGGAAGGGCTTGAGTGGCCCCCTCTGTCCCAGACCCTGACCCAACCCCCACCCTCAGTAATCCTAAAAAGGGGCAACGGCATCAGAGAGTGTGAAATTAAATACATTACAGCATTAGGGATTAAAGTGTTTTATGGGCAGTTGCTCATCCACATCAGACTTGAGCTTTTTAAACCCTAACATTTGATCTGGGTTAGGAACCAATGGCTGAGAAAGGAGTTGGACTGTTTGTAGGAGCCACAAAAAAAGGGAGAGAGAGAGAGAGAGAGGGAGAGGGCGAGCAAGCTATAGAGAGTGTGTGAATCTGTGTAAAAGAGAAGCCATGCACACTCCTGGGAAGAGAGTATTTACGGCTGATCCTGTTGCTGGCGGAAAAAAGCAAACTGACAAAATCTCCTGCAGGAGGCCGGCCTCGGTTAAGCTGCACTGCTTTTCATAAGTGTGTGTAACTGAGGGGTTTCCTTGACACTTCTGAAGAGTAGACGGAAAAGCCACTCTCCAAAGAAATGAGGTTTTAAATGTAAATATTTTAAAGTATATATGATAATGCAAATATTAGTTAATTTAGCTATTAATAAATAAATGCATTTAATAAATAAACATATAAACAAATCCCAAGGTTTAAAGTACACTTTATTTAGACATCATAGTTTCAGGTTTACCAAAAATTTTTTATTTTGTCATGTCGTTCCAAACCTGTATGACTCCCTGTTCTGCTATGTTCCATACAAGAGATGAAATTGAGCAATCACACCATAAAAGTCTGTATGACTACTTTTACAACATCTGCGCTGTATTTCAAGTCTTCTGAAGCCGTGTGTGTGAGGAACACACTGAATTTTATTTCAAATCTCATTCATGCTTGTAAGTATTCAAACACAATGCATGAAGATACAATTACAATCAAAAAATGCAAAGGCTGTGATTTAATTAAATAAATATATGTGAGTGAACTGTGTTCTTTCACACACAAGCAGCTCATTATCTGGTGTTTTTATAATCTCAGAGCAGTAAATGCTGTTATTATTGTTAAAGTTTTACATCAATGATGCCAAAAGTCATTGTTTTGCTCTAGTCATATAATAAACACTGAACTACCAAGTTTGAAAACAAACAAAACAAAACAAAACAAAGCAAATCAAATCAAATCAAATCAAAACAAAACAAAACAAAACAAAACAAAACAAAACAAAAAACTTAATGTTTTTGTCTATTTTTCTAGTTTATTTGTATTTTTTTATTATTATTATTTTTCACCCTCAATTAGCTTTTTAAAATCCAGTGTTGGGGAGGTTATGCTTTAGAAATGTAATAGGTTACAGATTACAAGTTACTCTATGTAAAATGTAATAAGTAGTGTAACTATTTCAAATACTTTTGTTCAAGTACATTAAAGTAACGTAACTGATTACATTTGATTACTTTTTGATGAACTGTAATTTAATTACACATTTTTTCCTCAGTAACTGTAACAGATTACAGTTACATTTGTTTTGTAATTAAATTACGTAATGCTGTTACATGTAACTAGTAACACTCCAACACTGTAACAATCTAAATGCACTCCTTGTCTCAAGTGACACAAACAGCTATAACACATTTCCTCCCAAGCTCAGTAGTCTCAATGGCCACTTCCTGTTTCCTTGGAGAATGACCCAAGATGGGAATAGCTATCAATATCCAGCAAACCTGTTCTTCTCTTAAACTACCCTAGTCAGATTACCAGCTAACATTAATCATTCCCAGGAAGAAGGACATTTGTCCCTGTCTGACAACGTCATGTTCAGAGAAGAAACTGAAACTTCATTTGGCTCCATTCTCTCAAATCTTAGACCCCAAAATTTCTACTCAGCAATTGGGTTTCTTGAACAAATCGTGAGCTGAAATTAACTGTTAGATGTTCTCTAATGTGCTGAATGGGGCTGAGAGGAAACCAGAGGAGAGAAATGGCAGCTGTCTTTGAAATCGCCGTTCGGCCTTCTAATGAAACTCTTGGGACTCAACTCCAAACTTCATTAATTGGTTTGGACTCCCTTCAAAAGGTTCAAATCAAAGCCTCCTATGAAGGGTCACATTGTTTACTTTGATCATCGATATCAATTTACACATCACATCCGTTTCCAGCTCAAGCTGAAATGCATGAGATCCAAGGTAATGTCATTGTCAGACCTTCAGTGTAGACGACACACAGTATTCTGTTCAGACTTCACTGCCAGTATTTGATATGAGATGGGAAAACGTTTTAAAATAGCTAAATGTCATGTGCGAGATATCATGACCCTTGAGGGCTACATTAGAAGCATTTGATTCCACGGGTTACAATGCTTATTCAGTGCACATGGAGGGAAAATATGAGATGGATCTTTAATCTTCGCTCTATGGTCTCCTGCCGTTCGCTGCTGTCTCCGACGGCGGGATTTGATTTCACCTCCTCCAGAGCAGAGGGCGGTCTCTGTCACTGAAAGACCAGGAGCCAGGGCACACGGGGGCCACCCACTCAAGTAGAAAGGCACTGGGAAATTGTGTAGTGGGGAAGGCTTAGATACCTTTCCCTCAGGAGTAATACAGGCCCATGGAAAGGCCTTGGCTGAGATCTGCTTGGATCTGAGCCCAGGCTTGTGGTCCAGAGTAAAGGATGAATGATCCACCAAGAGTCCATGTCGTGTGAACTTAAACCATTTTGCTTTCTCCGCTTTCTCTTGCCTACCGTCTGCCGATGACATACTGTTTTGGGAATTGGATTCTGCACAAGCATTTTAGTCAGCAGAACATGCTCAGGGAATCTTCTAGGTCTGGCACAAGTAAATCATTTGTAGCATAATGTTGATTAGGACTCATACCACATTTTCTTATTTAAAAAAAGCAAACTAAATAATGCTATAGTGAGGAGCTTTGAATGAAAGTGTATTGGGCAAATTTTTGGAGGAGCTTATTATTCAACCCAGGTTCACTGAAAATATGTGCTTGTGGCAACATTTCTGCAACACGTTATTGCGCTTTTCGCTGTAGTTTCAAAGTGAACTGTCCAGTGAGTGACACTAAAACATGCATTCAATATGTGACCGTTGCTAAATTTTTATTACGTTGCTTCAGGTACATATTGCGGCAGTTCAGAATTCAAATGTCTGGGGAGTGTCGCTAAAAGGTTAATGCTCTATCGTGTTGGAAATACACCAATCTCAACCCTAAATCTACCCGAGAGTGTTAACAATAGCAAAAGTGATATAAAAACACATTCACTGATGCAACCGTGCTATTTTAAACGCGAGTTTGAGCTGTTCTACGTCGAACCGTAGTTTCATGGCATTCGTACCGATGCGCTTCACCTCACAAGAGTAACGCCGTATCACGTGAGCTACCAGGTAAACCTATTGCATTAGAAAATCAGTTTCAGTATCAGTTTTAACATTTCGCAGCATGTTAAAATCGTTTTGAAGTCACAGCATAACATTGTGCAAGGAAAGGTATGAAGCAGCTTTCTTATTTAAAACTCTGGCCCTGTAAATCATATTTTTACACAGTTTTACTTCCTCTAGTGTTAATTTCAACTGGAAACTGAAGTGATTTGTACATATTGGTATTTTTTTGGGGGGAGTTTTAAAGAAACATCGCCACAAGCACATATTTCCAATGAACCTTTGTAGCTATTATTTTAGAAAAGCATTTACATTAATTCTTCTGTAGACTTGTATTGTTTATCTGTAAAACTATTTTAGTGTTCATTTTAGGATTTTTTGTTTATGGCTTTGTGTCATCATGGCAAACACTGTTATAAATTGGATATAACGTCACACAGGCAAGATTAGTGTGCAATTCTTTCACAATAAAATGTTGTTTTGTTTGTTGCTACTATACTTTTGAAATAGTGAGTATTTTCACGTTGACAAGTGATCTAAATTCATATCCATTGAAAGTTTGTCACTGTAACCCAGATTTTTAGTTTTTTTAAGGAGAAATAATTTTTGTGGTAGTCAACATTATGCCACAAGCCAATTGTGCATAACTTGTACTGAACTTAGAATATTCCTTTAACTCATGCGTACCTGTAGCAGTGTGTTAAGCGCAATAACAACAGTCTAGAATACCTTGGTGTCAGGTGGGTGCACTGCCCCAGGGACTTATGGGAGAAAGTGCAAACAGGGTGAATCCCCGAGGTTTAACTCGACTACTAGACCGAACAGGATTACGGCAAGCCAACTCCAACACATTTTGCTGCTTTCACCTGACGGGAGCATAAACAATATGCAGGTATGTTGCCAAGCACCGCTACAGAATTAAATCCATAAGCAGGTTTCTACAGGTGACAAGTCAATTATTCTCCAATGTAAACATGATTGGGGAGCTGACATCTATCCACAACTGAAGATGCCAGCAATGGCAACCCAAACAGCCCAATACACACAAACCAAAGTAAGAAAGAACAGATAAATGAAATATCAACAAACAAGGCCTGGGTCCTGGCACTGCCTGCTGGAGAAATCCAAATGAGACTGTATAATGTGGGCCTACATGGGCTTCATCCATTGCATTCCCCTTCACATTCCCATTCTTCCTGTTAGAATTGAAGGATTATGAAAAGGAAGTGCTTTGATTAAACACAATGGGCATCTATCCTCTGTTGATTTGAGGGATTCGGGAGGCAAATCCCTTACAAAACCCGATACAGAGACTGAGAGCGCTGGATGAGGAGGGGGGTGCAAGAGGAGGAGGAGGTGGAGGATGAAGGGGTTTGAGGTGGGTTAAGATGCTCCTCTGAAATGCACTAGCTCCTCCAGCTCTCTCAAATAGAGGCTTCAGATCTTTATTTCTCCCACTCCGACCGCTTAAGCTCAGGTGCCAATTGGGTGAGTTCTGCAATATCCCATAAAATCTTGTATTGCTTATCGCAGATTTGATCATTATCGAGTGGCCATGTGGATATGATTCCCTGTACAAACCCGATCAGCGAGTTTATGAGCTGGTGATTGTTTCGACCTTGTGGTTTCGTGCGAGTACCAAATAATCAAATAACGCGCCAACAGGGAATGCAGCGTAGCGAGAGAAGCCTGATATCAAAAAGGTGTTGCTCATAAACAGGGTCTGTAAGACATAATGACAGTGTATACAAAGGACGGCACCATGCAAACAAAAGCCTTGTCATTTGTTGTCGCTTGACACAAATAAACACATCAAGAATCAAGAACAGAATGCATTCGTTTATTTCAGTCGATTTTCACATTATTAACTTTAAGGGTCAATAACGTGACACTCTTTTTATCTTATCTATTCGTCTACTCAGAAATACATAAAAATGAAGTTTGTACGTACGGCAACATGATGCGCATGCATTTACTTTCTTTTTTGTGAACAATTTTTTTATTTAGTAGTCAGTTTAAAATAGAACAAAATACAACATATTAGATTAGACTGTAGCCACACCCCCCACCAACCAGGTAGACTTATACCGTGCTGAGGAAATACAAGATATTGCAGCGGAGAAAGGTGCAAATTGAAATACTTAATCACAAGAAAAATAAAAAATATACATAAATACAAAATAAATTATACATCAAAAAGAAGAAACAAAAGATTTAACAATATCAAAAGTAGGTCTTCAAAGTTTTTGTCTTTGCTCCATGAATGCGAGCTGCTGATAGTTCCATAGAAATAATGTTGAGCAAAGATAAGCCCCATATACGTCTGGTCATCAAACGAGGAGGAATCCAGCGACTGACTAACATTTTCTTTGTGCATTTACCTTCTGAATTAGTAGGTCTTCAAAGTTTTTGTCTTTGCTCCATGAATGCGAGCTGTTGATAGTTCCATAGAAATAATGTTGAGCAAAGATAAGCCCCATATACGTCTGGTCATCAAACGAGGAGGAATCCAGCGACTGACTAACATTTTCTTTGTGCATTTACCTTCTGAATTAAAATAAAATTTATTATTTTTGAGGGGGGGGGGCATAAAGTAAAACAATGTTAGGGTTATACAACTGTCCTGATATTATATGAATTTAAATAAATGCATAAATACATTTTTTAAAAGAAAGCATTGTCAAGTACTTTTGCATAAACTTTTGTTTTATTTATTAGATTTTTTTTTTAGCAAAACTGCTTCAATAATTATTACAATTTGGAAAAAAGTTAGAAAATAATTATTAGTGAATTATTTTCATCATGCAAAATAACAGTGAAAAAACAGCAATTATAGTTAAAATAATTAAATAGAAATAATAATAATTTTTTTTTTTAAATAATAAAAAATATAATTATATCATTATTAAAATGTGTTCACTCACATGTATTCAAGGTGTAAGGAAAACATGTTTGAAGTTTTCACTTGATTGTCACACCATAACATACATGTAAGTTTTTTTGAAAATTGTATAATGTGTTCTTTTTTTATCTTTTCTTTTTCCCCCCCAAAACTACATGGATCCAACATAAAATCAAGGAGTGCACTAGATTAAAATAGATTTTCTCTTTTCTTTATTTTGGACACTTTCATATGTCATTGACCATATATCAGTTGCTCTCTTAAAGATATTTAAAAATAAATAAATAAGTGGGTTCAATCTTGCATCACCCCAATCCAGTCAAACCCTTTAAAATCCCTCTCCCATTTTCAGGAGAAAGGTAAAAAATGGGTTAAAGTCCAATTATTTCATACTAGTTACCTCATGTCCTCATTAAAGACATTTTTTCGACCTCGGTTTTAGGTTACAATCTTTGCAAATAGTGACCCGGGTCCTGCCTTGTCAAGCCCCTTTATCCCAAATGAATCATGAGGTCTTGTAAACAGTGCAGTGATCCAGTTTCTTGAGGCAGTCGGGCTGTAAGGGGGAAAAAAGGTCTGGGGATTTGCAATGGATTTACACATATACAGTTTCAGCTAAGTTCCCCAAGGTCGGCCTGCGAGACCTTCACCCGTCAGTGCCTTAAACAAGGCGTTTACCCACACACACACACACACACACACACACAAACACACACACACATACTGTATGGAATTCTACAGGACTGTGAGAACATACTGTTTGTCAGCAGCCTGTTTTGTATATAGAGAGAGCTAAACTGTTTACAAAATAATCGCTAAATAATTTCATATATAAATATACGCTACTGTTCAAAAGTTTAGGATTGGTATGTTTTTGAAAGATGTCTCTTATGTTCACAAAGGCTGTATTTATTTGATCAAAAATACAGTAAAAGCTGTAATATTGTAAAACAATAAAAATATATATTTTTTAAAAATATTTTAAAAATATATTCTATATCAATATATTTTAACATGTAATTTATTCATGTGATGCTAAGCTGAATTTCCAGCAGCTATTAATACAGTGTCACATGATCCTTCAGTGATCTTTCATGAACAGAAAGTTCAAAAGAACATAATTTATTGAAATACATATTTTTGTAATAATACATTTACTGTCACTTTTGATCTGTTAATGCATCCTGGCTGAGTAGTTGCTAACTTCATTCAAAAAATAATTACAATAATTAGTTAATGTTTGTTTTAATTTGTTTTTATTCTTTTTTTTTTTGCTGTAACATTTTTATCTGTCTTTCTAATTTGTATTAGATTACTTTAAAAACCCATACCCAAAAATTCCTATCCATTTCCAAAAAAAAAAAAAAAATTTCTTTCTTTCTTTCTTTGCCCAGCGACAGCGTTGCAAACAGTCCTTACACCTTATGCTACTGACTTAATTGTAAAAGCAAATATGTTTTCCAAATTGCACTGGGAAAAGGAGAAGTCTGTGAAACGATGGAGTCCATGTAATGTTTTACTAGTCAATCTCAGAAGCTCTGGTGGTAATCTCCACCCTGCATGGGGTGAAAAACATTCACACCAGCTCCAACTAAACACTGTTCGTTAGCCCGATGTGTGTTCCATATTAGTTGAGCCGTGAGCCACAGTCAAACAGTACTGACAACCTCCAAAAAATAAACAAGCAGATCCCTAAAGTGTGACATTATACCTTTTTGGCGATTTATGTGGGGCATGAAGAATTCTTCATGCTTGAAGACTACAGTATTTTCACACATGAGTATCTTTAACAGAACTAACCCCCCCTTTAGTTGACCTAAAAGCGATCCGAATAGTCCTTTACATTCTCAGTATGACCTTAAAACTGGGCTGAGATTCTCACTTTGGTCCATTTGATTTGTTTTTAAGTTTACTTTCCAGTCACGTTGTTGTTTTGTGCATTTTGAGACCAATCAAAACTACATTTATTAAATCAATTCAATCAAATTAAATTCATTTTACTTTTGACTTGGTTCGGGGCATTCACATACGAGACAAAATTCTTGCTAAGCCAATCAAACCCTTCAATCGAATCAACACTCTTAGATGGGGCCTCTGGTCATTATGCTTTTACAGTATGAACACCTACTGAGTGAAAATAAACATATCATTAGCAGATACAACAACAGTTCTGGGTAACAAGAATCCTAGAATGTAGCAGGTATGAAGAGGGAGAGAGTTGGCAGCTGTAAGACTTAGATTTCAGCACATCTGTGTGTGTGGGTGCTTGTGTGCTCATTTGTGTGTGTAAACACACGGGGTGAGGGTGAGTCTGCTCTAACAGTGTCAATAAAGGGACATCTCTATTGGGCTGCTCTGTTATGCACTTGCTAAACAGCTTTCTGGCAAAGCCAGCACAGATTCCTCAGTGATGACTCACGTACAGGAAGCTATGGCGTGACATTAGGCTACAATTAAAAATCAAAATTAGAATCAGATGATAAAGAAGGGATTTTGCATTTTACAGTGCGCTTGCTGAAATGTGGCTGCATGAGAGAAATACAATATGACTTGCGGCAGATATCTCTATTTATGATGGTGAAACAGCAGTGAAACACGATGGCTGTTACCGATGTGAGAGACAGCAGTGGATTTGACCACACTTGGATCTGGCTTAAATGTAATTAAGGGAAGACACAAATCTAACAAAATCTAACAAATATAACAAAAGTTACATTAGAGAAACTCAGCATTCTCATCCATTCTAAATCAGTTAAGCTTTTGATTAGAACAGATGAAAATAGAGATTTTATAATAAAAATAATAATAATAATGAATGATGATGATAATAATAATATTCTTATTCTTATTAAGAACAACAAAAACAACTATTATAATTAACAGGTTTTTTTTAGCTCTTCTACTAATAAGTCTATAGTTAATAAGCTAATCAAGTTTATTTTGTGCTAATCATGGGGGAAAAAACCTGAATGCTAATAATAATAATAATAATTATTATTATTATTATTATTTAGATAATTAGGTGTTTTTATTAATATTTTCACTTTTCACTTATTTATTTATTTATTTATCATTAGCAAGTAAGAATAGGTAAGGGAAAAAACTGCCCGATTTTAATCCTTTGTGTATCCCAGGGTTTTCTTAATGGTTCATAAATGGCATTTTGGTGTTGCAATATTCCATCTGGTTGGCCAGGAAAAGGAAGTTTCAGAAGCGGCTCATTTCATCCTATCCCAAAGCTACTATCCTAGCTCCCTCTGGTGGCAATTACAAATTAGTGAGTGAAAATCTTTACCTTCCTTTTCCCCCATTAGAGCTCAGTGCACTTTGTGTTCATTCTAATGTCATAACTTCAATAATACAACTAATTCCTCGTCACATCAGACACATACATCTGAGAGACACAAAAGTTATGATAAGAACTACGATAATCTAGTGCAGGGCCAAAATTAAATCACACACTTTGTACTGGCGTTTGATCTGATTGCATCTACATACAAAAGTTATTCATTATGGCATCCTAAAAAAAAGTCTCTTTACTGTTTAGATTGAGTTGCAACTCACACAACAGGTACAGGTCTGTCTGGAACAGGTCTCTTTCCCTGGAGGGCAGGTCACGGTGGTGCTCCACACCTCCTGCATCATTCAGAGATTCTCTAGATCCAAATGCCTTCTGACGAGCCCCACACAACACAACAGCTCCATAAGATCACAGGAGGGAAACACGTGTTCGCATCAGCCTAAAGCCCTGAGGAAGACTCTGACAACCTTTTAACCCGTCTCGCTGTGAAATAAACAGACACACGAGGATGCTCATCCAGTCTCCGCTGGCCGAGCCTGAACGCTGTGGATAATTCATGACAATTCGCATTCAAATAGGGCATTCGGGGGATAAAGCTCCCAAAAAAGCATAAAAACAGACACAATATACCGTAAGCGTAACGTATGCAGAAATGCTTATGCAGCGCTTAGCAATTCATCGGGCTCAGGTGGCCTGATGTGTTCGGTGTCAATCACTTTGATTGGCAGGCATATGTCAGAATTGGAAAATGTCACATGGAGAAAGAGACAGAGCTAGGCTTTCCAGCCTAGTGCCAAGGCATGGCCTATTTTAATATTTAATCTAGCCAGAGAGAGTCTTTCGCTCCATAGTTTAAATTCTAATCTTGTTATGGCAGAGGTGCATGTAGTCTGCAGGCTGCAGCACCAAGCAGCTCTAATTCCCTCTGTTTCTCTCTCCAGCTAAACAAATTATTATAAATTCCATTATTTTTCCATTATGCATATATGTTTTGGTGGCAGAGCCACTCTGCAGAGCTCTCTCCATTAAGTGGTCTGGCTTTTCCTCATCAAAGGCCAATACTTCTGGCCCTAAACACAGCTGAGTCCTGTAGGATCCTCGAATAGGTCATCATTAGTATATCATTCGAATGCCGTTCATTCGCTAATGTGGAAATTATATCTAATAATGGCATCTCTGGTGGCTTTTTTCCCAAGGCTGCTCATAACCAAGGCCGTTTTTATCATCCGAGCCTTCCACAAAAGATATTTCTTGGTTTTCATCTCTCCTAATAGATAATATTGCCGATATATAAGCCTGTGGAGATTTTTCCAGCGTGTGAGAGACATATGGGGAAATATCTATCGGTCTGATCGATGCGCCACACTTTAGCCTTGGACGGCGGGCCGCAGCAAGTTATTTTTGGCAGGAGGAGCTTCTGTTTTCGTACGATTAATAGGCAGCGTATTTAAATGTCATCATGATTTCATTTTTACTACCTCGTCCGAACTTCCTCTTCCATAAATCCCGGGGTCAGTCCATAATGGAGATGAGTTCATAACTCTCTGCGCGTGTCGCAGTGTTTGCACTCGGTTTTGAGCTTTTTGAATGATGCATCTTAGATGAAATAGTGACTTGAGCACATAGGCGTATTTTTGGGTGCATCTCCCTTCCTGTAACCCACACAGCTGTCTACTTTAGAGCAAAAATACGAAGTTAAAAACATGCCAAAACGCGTAAATCGCGAATTAACATCTATCGTGTACAATTGAATTCGACGAAAAGAAAAAAACTACTAACTCACGTCAAATGAGCCAGCATAAATCTACACTGGAATTGCTTTTCTTCCTGAAGTGGTGTCATGAAATGCCTGGGAAAAAGCCAGTGGCTCATTCATCTGACTGGACGTGCAACACAATCATGCTAAACATCTAATCACTCACAGTCTTTTTTTTTTTTTACCACACCAATGTCCTCTGTAAGCCGACAAACAAATTACCAGCAAGTGAGTGAGGCGACACAATAAATCCATGTGTTTCTTTTTGTGAGTATGTGAAGCTCTTTGTGTGCGAGGGAAATGGGGTGTAAGACACACACAACACATAGCAATTATCTCACAGTGTCCCTGAAGCAGTATAGCATTACCCTAGACTCCTGAGTTATGTTGTTTAGCTCACTGCTGTGTTCGCCTTTGTTTTAATAGACAAACACAAAGTTTAATTCCTTCTGGGTCAGACAAGAGAACTCAGTGAATGGGCTAGACCTTTAAACACACACAAAACGAAGGACTCATTTAGCGTTAATTACTCTTTGTCATTTACTGTCTATCCAGCAGCGGCGCAGTAAAATGTCACCGCTGAAATTAGCCTCGGAGCCGGGCAATTTTCGCAGCTAAATTGCCGAATGAGTATCGCTCCGTAATAGGTAGCAATCTGC
The DNA here is from genome assembly GCF_001515645.1 of Sinocyclocheilus grahami. Lineage (NCBI taxonomy): Eukaryota > Metazoa > Chordata > Actinopteri > Cypriniformes > Cyprinidae > Sinocyclocheilus > Sinocyclocheilus grahami. The sequence goes on along the minus strand of NW_015505600.1, from coordinate 281,617 downwards.
GGTAATATGATGAGATCATTTGGAAAAAGTCAGGGGGACTGATCAAAAGCAGGCATTATTCGCACTGATGTGGCGACCCGGGGAACATGTGGACACAGCTGTAGTGTCATGTGACGCGCGGGGGAGCAGGTGCCAGTTGGCACAGGCGCAAAGGCGGCGAGCGACCGAACAATTACTGTTATTCATAACAGAGCCGCTGTGCGCTCAGGACCAGATTTGTGCAAAAATGTTGTGTCAGACGCACCCAAAGAGTAGAAATACTCTTAATCGTCTGTCAGTCCGTGTCTGGTGTGAATACACACTGGAAGTGTAGCTCAAGTGTAGACAGAAAAAGTTTCTAATCAGGCCCACATGGAATCCGGACTCTGATTTCCACAGAATTAGGGCTTTTGTCATTCACAAAGTTAGTTTGTGACATATTTTGGCTAATTTGATTAGCCACTCTCAGGTCAGTTTATCCCTTTTAACCATGTTTACATTCGTTTCACAGAATTCCGCAGAACATTCCGTCTGGTTAGAATTCAAGAGAGGGTGGGAAAGAATATTCGAAAGAGTATCTGATATCGGCGGTTCAGTGCGTAACACAAGCGTAAGGTGTGTTCGCATAGGGCTTTCTTTGTCTCAGATGTGAAGTCTCTACAATTTCTTCTAACCCACTTTCTCTTCAAGTAATTGTTATTAAAAGAATAGAAATGGGGTCAGAACTGGAAGCAGTTCTTGCTTCTCGCCCTGCGTGTAATTAACATTTCACAGCGCATATCTCATTACAGAAGACAAGGCCACTTTTACCGAAAAGAGTCTGATGCATTAAGATTTCACCAGGCTATAATCTGACTTGCTATCATTAAAGAATAATGTAAACCTTCAAGTGATTTAATTGGATGTCTATAGAGACATAATAGAAGAGTTAAAGTCTTTGTTTAGTATTCACTTACTGTCTGACTCTCTCTCTCTGTGTCTTCCTGTTTCACTCACAGATGAATGAAGGACACAACTAGGACTATGCGGTATGGCAGTAGATATATTTATATTGATTTAGATATATTGTGTTGTTAGGCATTATACAATGTGGAATTTAGCCATGATGCAACAATGCAACTTTGTCACATTAATATAGAATTCATTTCATGAGTACATGGTGACTGAGAACCAGTTATACTTATTTTGGTAACTTAAAGCTTTTAATAAATAGTTTAAATGCATTAAATTTGCCTTGTAATGCACCTTATAAGGCATAGTGTGATGAATAATTGTAATCACAGTTATAATACATTATAATACTTGTCTATTCATTGTTACACAGAAAGTATGCATTGAAGTATGGATTAAAATACAAGACAAATTAACCTTCAAATATTATAATGCATTTTAACTTTTGTTACAATTGTTTATGAAAAGACAAAGCAAGGCAATGCATATTATGAATTCCTTTAAAATGCATTATACATAAAAGGCTTTAAATGAAGTATTACCATTATTTTAAATAGGGTTGCTAAGATATACCAGTATTGACAACTGTAATATTTAAAAATGAAATATTAATTTTATGTTAATACTAGGCATATGGTAATTCAGTGACAATAACTGGTCGACATTCCAGCATAGTAGGTGGCAGTATTGTGTCTTAAAGGGGTCCTATTATGCTCTTTTACAAAGTCTTGATTTTGTTTTGGGGGTGTACTAGAACAGGCTCTCATACAAGGTTGTTCGAAAATACATTATTTTTCACATATTTTACATTATTACAACACCTCTCTGCCCAGTCTGGCATGAACGGCTTGAATAGTTCCTGCATCAAATGAAGGCCCGCCTTCTGAAATACGAAATGTGTTGTGATTGGTTAGCTGGGCCAGTGTGTGTTGTGATTGACCTGGTGGGTAAATGCCCCTTACCATAGCCGCCTGCAAGCGGCAATGACCATTTTTGCCTGCAAATTTTCACCAAAATTTCAATAATGTTAACGCCTTTTGATGATCTCCAGAAAGTGCCAATCATGAGCAAGCAATTTTTTAAAGTTTTTATGGGCTTTTATGCAGATAGGACAGTAGAGAGACAACAGGAAAGCGTTGGGTGGTGAGAGGGGGGCGGGATCGGCAAAGGACGCCGAGACAGGAATCAAACTCAGGTCACCACGAGCACAGTTGTGCTGTATGTCGACACAGTAACCACAAGGCTATCTGCACCAACAAGAGCAAGCAATTTTTGTACAGATTACAAACGATCTTTCTACCTCCCTACACTCAAACACTCACGATATAACGATATAATCGTGATGTATGCTTTTTTTTGTTTTGTTTTTTTGAGTGTTTAAGTGTTCTTGTCCATGATATTCATTTAGTGAGAATCTGATATTGGGAACCTGTTCCAGTTCTTGGAAAAAACAAAACAAAACAATAACTGAACATTATTGGGTCCTTGTACATGCATTTGTCTGGATGGAAAACCTTAATACATTTCTCTGGAATCTACAAGTACTAAAGGAATCACTAATAGTGGTATTATGAATCATTCTTAATGTGAATAATTAAAAGAAAAGTAACCAAAATAGTCAGATTTTGTTATGACTGTTGTGTGCATCATGTGTGTATGTCTACTATTTACATTGGCTTTGAATGTGGCTCATCCAATCAGATTTTACAGTCAGAAGTATTAGATTTATAATACTAGTTACACTATTTCAAGATTTCTGTTTTCAATATAATGCGAAGCTTTTTTTGCTGATGCTGAATTATATTTAATTTAGACATTAATGGTATAAAATCGCCAATACCATGATATCAAATTTTGCTTATACCAGGCCCACCACTCGTCACAAACATGCTGGTTTGCTTAACCAACAAGCGGTTGGGACCATGATGGGAACTTAAGGCACAACAGCTTGTTTTGAAAGACGTGTATGAGTGAAAGAGAAAGCGAATGGAACCGAACCGTGACGCTCATAAAATGAGAGACACTCATATGCATCCAATTTCCTATGAACACATAACAATCTCTCATGCGGGGTTAAACGAATCCAGGACTGATCCTTTGCCACAATAAAAGCAAGTCAAGGCTGCTCGAGATTTCCGCGTCCATTAAGAGAAATGCGGCACGGATGGCTCTAAGCGGCGCGTCGGACCGCGCTGGGATCATTTCCACGGCAGGCTGGCAAGGAGGAAAGTGTTGATGGTGGCAGACAGTGAGAGAAGAGACGCGGAGATATGTGTCAAATTAGTCATGCCGTTCAGGGGCTTGCGTGGCTTTATCTCAGGACAGTCTCACATACACCCACACACCCAATGCCCTGGGACGCTCGGGGTGAGAGCGCCGTGAATAGCTTACATACACACACACATTTAGCTTCTGCAGCTGGAATCATGTGTGAGACATTACAATATTGAGCAGAGCAAAGGCACACCATCTACAGGGCCACGTTTGTAAATGTACATGCCTGTGGTATGTTTTTATTTCCCTCCCAGTCGTTCACACCTCCAGTGCGGGAGCAGGTTTGCGAGGAACGTCGAGACCTCACCTCAGTCTAAACGAAAGATTGTTGGCAAAACAGTAGGTTTTGCCTGTTTCTGTTTTGTTTAACTCTAGGCAACAAGAACAAGACCTTCAGGAGTCATGCCAGACTACCCACTAACTACATCAGAAAGAGTCTCGTATAAATTAAACGGAATTTTACCAAGAAATAAGCTTCACTGTCTGGAAGATCTGAAAGGTATCCTTTAGGCAGAAATTAGCGTGATGGCTCTCACATGTCGGAGCCCATCGTCTGTTTTATTTTGCTCCCTAACGAGCCTGCGTGGCCATACGTGATTGAGATTTTTCATTATTGCCGCACACAGATGGCCATTAGTTAGACGCTACCTCAGCCAGACACGGGCTGTCTTTGTCCTACTGAGAAATACTGCACGTGCCGTCTACAGGGGCTCTCAAACATTCAGCCTGCGCAGTGACAGTCTCAAAACATGAGGCGCTGTTCAAAAAAAAAATGGATTGCATCCCAATTAACAAACTTTTCTGCTTAAAGAACTCACTTGCTTTTTTTTTGGAGCCAGCAGGAGTAATGTCAGTCAAGTACACAAACAGAAAGACAGCAAATCAGTGTTAGAGGAAACTATGCCTGTCGAGCTACAAGCTAGTCAGTATTTAAAGTAGTTCAGCTACAGTAAATATACTGTACTCCTTTAAAAGCTACACTAGAAGCTACCAACAAAAATAGCTAACAACACTAAAGTTAAAACCATGAAAACAATGAAACTTGAACAGAAATAACTATGGTTTTTTAATGTTTTTAAAAGAAGTGTCTTATACTAACCGAGGCTGAATGTTTGATGAAAAATACATTAAAAAAGTGATATTGTGAAATAGTATTACAATTTAAAAGAAGTGTCTTTCACTGAATGTATTTTAAAATGTAATTTATTTCTGTGATGCAAAGCTGAATTTAACATTACTCCATCCTTCAGAAATCATTTTAATATGCTGATTTGGTGTTACATTTCTTAGTACTATAAATGTTACAACTTTTTTTTGGCCACTTAATATTTTTGTTTTTATAACAATTATAATTTATTCAGAAAGATGCATCAAATTGATCAATCAAATGATAGTAAAGACATTTATAATGTTACAAAGATGTATATCTCAAATACATGTTCTTTTGAACTTTATATTCATCAAAGCAGAAGAGCCAATATTAAAATAAGTCAATTTTTTCTAATAACTGACCACCAAATCAGTATTTTAGAATGATTTCTGAAGGATAATGTGACACTGAAGACTGGAGTAACGATGCTGGAAATTCAGCTTTGCATCACAGGAATAAATTACATCCTAAAATATATTTAAATAGAAAACCGTAATAATATTAGAGTGAAGTGACATGTGGCCAAGTATGGTGACCCATACTTGGAATTAGTGCTCTGCATTTAACCCATCAAAAGTGCACACACACAGCAGTGAACACACACCCGGAGCAATGGGCAGCCATTTTTTTTGCTGCAGCACCCGGGGAGCAGTTGGGGGTTCGGTGCCTTGCCTCAAGGGCACCTCAGTCGTGGTATTGAAGGTGGGAGAGAGCGCTGTACATTCACTCCCCCCACCTACAATCCCTGCTGGTACGAGACTCGAACCAGCAACCCTTAGGTTACAAGTCCGACTCTCTAACCATTAGGCCACAACTTACATTTAAAAAAATTTAATTTTTCATATCTTAATAATTCCAAACTTTTGATCAGAAGAGTAAATGTACACTTAATATAACTAAACAACTAGAATACACTTTGAAGAATTTAGCAGAATTTATAAAAAAATATGTAGCTATAAAGAAGTACTAAAATGCTGCACATTTGAATTGGTGAACTGTTCTTGAAATCAAACAGATCCAATAAAATGAATCAATGCTAGATATAATACAGAGGACCTGTTATCCAAGCACATTTGATAAAACTACAGCTCACTCAACAGTAAAGTTAAGTGCGTGATACAATGTGACATGTACAACTACTTAATTTTTACTGGAAAAGCGATACTGTTATTTTACTTTGACAACTGGCTATTGCAAAATGCTTGCAGAGTAACGTCTGTGCAGTTCTGTGCGATGCTGCAAACTGTTGCACGATGATGGCATATAACTCCCTGGATTAAGCAGTTTTTTCCAAAAGAGATTCTTGGAAATCAAGCCATTTATGAAAATGCTGGGTTTAAACCAACATGTTTTATTTCGTATCACTGCCTTTCTTTTTTTTATTCTCACACATTAGGAGCCCAAATCAAAGTGCCAAATCAAAAGCAGCAGTGTGTGCGCGGCATAAGCTTAAACCCCAGAGGTCATCTTTAATGATGCCAGCAGTTTAGTGAGGCCAACCCCTTAATTCATACAGGCTCGTGAAGCATCAAAGCAGTCCGTGGTTTGTACAACTGTCAGTAATGAGGATAATCATGTCATTTTGTTTTAAAAAACAATTTAGGCTACAAATTTAGAGAGACTTCTTGATATTATCATCATGATTTTTGACATCCCGTGCAGATGCACATTTCACATTTTAACTTTTGTGAAGGTTTAACGCACACAGGACCTTCGAACGGATGGAATTCGCATTTTGTGGAGAAAGCTCTCGCGGGCCCAAGCGATTACGGCTAGACACCGGGTCGAACATGCGCAGACGCACAGCTTCGCTGGTCATATATTTACTGCGCTGGCTCTTTGATAATGTGTTTATGGGCACTGGCAGGCCGCTCAGTTCGGGGAAGGGAAGTAGTGTGCTACTAACCCTCTCTCTCGCTCGTACGCACAAATTCAAAGCCTCAAAAATTCAAACTAACATTAAAATTGTTTTATGTGTAAGATCCAGTGAACTCCATTATTTTCCTGCACTATTTGCTTGAATAATTGAAGAAAGAGAGCTGAATTATGGATAAAGTGTACAGTCTGAAAAAGGGGTTCATGCGCAGCCTTGGGCAAAAGCCAGTCCTTAATGATGTCTGGAGTTGGTTGAAGAGAACTCGTTAGCTGGAGAGTAATTTTCCAAAGGATTAAAAAGCAGTGGGCCTGGCTGCGGAAAGTCAGGGAAATACCCTCTCCAAAAACCAAAGCTCTTCACGTTTCAGACGGGAAGAAATTGTTACATTAATTTATTTTTTGATCTTACTGAGAATTAATCATTTTGTTAATTATTAGTTTAACATAATTGTCTTTGGAATTGACGCCTTAATTGCTCTGTTAAATTGTTATTCAACAGTCTCAGTATATGTCAGTATTCCGACTGTTTTGTCAGTTTCTGTAATTGGTACATAATGATTGGAGCTTATTGACTTGTCAGATTGAACATTGCTGATGAAGCGTGAGAGAGGAAATTAACAGGCATTTATTCAATTACAGTGTCGTTTTATACTAATGTCTTGTGGGCTGGGTTTATTGGAGATTTTAGGGTTTTACCATGAAATAACATAAATAATATATAAAACTGGCATACATCTTTTATCTGAATCGCTTGAAAGCACACGCTGTACCAGGTAGAAGATATACAGTATAATATTATATTTTATAAAACAGAGAGTTCCCATATGGATACTGAGCGAATATGACATTCCAACTTTGTTAAAATATGCAATAACTATTGATAACATTTTACCTGAAAAAGGAAAAAAAAAAAAAAAAAAAAAAAATATATATATATATATATATATATATATAGCAATATTATTACAGTTCAAATAAACTGTTTTCTTTTTAATATATATTTTTAAATGATTTATTTCTATGACGCAAAGCTGAATTTTCAGCAGCTAAGTTTACTCCAGTTTTCATTCTTACATGATCCTTCAGAAATCATTCATTTATTAGTTATTGATAAGCAGCATTTATTATTATCCATGTAGAAAGCAGCTGTGCCGCTTGATATATTTGTTAACATTTTTTTCAAGATTCTTTGATGAATAGATTATTACTAGAAATAGAATGTAACATTATAAATATTTTAATGCCATGTTTGATCAATTTAATGAGTCCTTGCTGAATAAAAGTATCAGTTATTTAAAATAAAAAATAAAAAAATTAAACAAAATAAAATTAAATTAAATTAAATTAAATTAAAACAAAATAAAATAAAACTCAAGGCCAAGGTAAATTAGTGCGTTTTTGAAGCTGAAGTGTGTCATTTCTGCAGAGTTGTACAAGGGTCCATAAGAGAAAGTCTCATTGTTAAACTTTAAACTTTAAAGATTTACACAACCGGTCTGTGGAGGTGACATTTGCACACGGCAGCATATAAACAACCTTGCCGAGCCAGTGGGGAGTCTTCCTGCAGTTAGAATGCCAGGAGAGAAAGCAATTACACACATTTGTCTAATTATCCAATCATAAAGTCATTATCGGTTTGGCACCTTATTAACATGCCTTGGCTAACACGCAGGCGCTCATTTGGCCTGCACTGTGGACTAAAGTTAGATAGCTGATAATAATCACCCCTGTCAGACTAGTCATTAGCCCTGAGCTGTTCACTAACTACACGCTCACTTGCAGCTATCTACCATACTAAAGTAAAATTCATGACCTTGAACCCACAAGTCAGGAAAGATTCAAGCTTCTCAGCTGTTTTCAAAATGGTGTTACTTTTCCAAAGCTAATATAGTGCATACAGCTTTATATTTGATCAAGCTGATGTAATAATCAAATGTTTTCCTAAACTATCCTCAAAACTCATTTTCTAAACTTTTAAGTGTTCTGAAGCAAAATATTTAGCTGAGTACTGTTTTTTACTATGATGATCAATAAATACAGTAAACTTAATGTAAAATATTTTACAGTTTAAAGTAATGTTTTCTATTCTAATGTATTTAAAATATAATTACCTCCTATGATTTAAAACGGAATTTTCAACATCAATACACCAGCTTCAAATGTCATATGATCCCTCAGAAATCATTTGCTGCAATGTAAAATATTTTACAGTTTAAAGTAATGTTTTCTATTCTAATGTATTTAAAATATAATTACCTCCTGTGATTTAAAACGGAATTTTAATAATTTGCTGTATTTATTTATTTGTAGCAATGTAACATTTATTGTCAATTTTGGTCAATGTATTGCATTCTTGCTAAAGAAAAGTATTTTTTCTTTAAAAACAATTCCATTTTGAATGGTTGTGTACATGTACGTTTAGCACACTCAAATAGATTTATAGTTAGCTTGTTTCTAGTTTGTAGTGACACTAACTGTTTAATCGAAAGTGTGGCCTGACACTACTTTCATTTTAATTATTATTAGTACATTTTCATAGTAACTTTCTTAACACTAGGAATGTACGGCGTGTTTCCTATTAAGATTTAGGCTACATGTAATACTTAAAAATGGGAAATTAAAGAAAAAGGTAAAAGGAGAAAGAGAGTGTCATCTCAGCACATTTATAATTGATAAATCCAGATCCCAGAGGACATGTGATGCAACAGAAGTTCCAGATTGTTCTCTCCATCCACTCTGGCAGTCAGAGGGCCACACGCAGGAGCTGCAGCGCACAGATGTTGGTGCATCTGTGTTAGCGCGGGAAACTGGGCAAGTTTCACACACACATATACACGCACCAGCAGGGTGGGCTGATGCAGAAGACAAAACTGCTGGACTGCTGCTTGTACTGTAGGTAAAAAAAATATCCAGAATTACAAAACTTGGTTTAGGTGTTCGTATATTGGATTTGCTAAAGTCCGCAATAGTACCAAACTAAGGGAGGTTTCTACACAATACTCTAAAAGTATAAAACATTGTATTGATTATTTTAACTCTGACTTTTATCCAAATTGACTTGCATTACAAAAAAAAGGAATAGATTAGTTTATACATTACTTGGGAATTGAAACCATGACCTTGGCATTGCCATGATCTAATTTTCTAGATCTTCTATACTATTTTGAAGGACAATATTTTGGAATGGTTTGAAACATGGTAAAAAGTCTTAAACGGAGCTGAGATGTGTATTGATACCTGAAAAAGACTAACAAAAACACTTAGGGGATGTGTGAGCTTTATAACCCTTACGAAAAAGAAGTTTAATTAAGTGTGCTATTAGTATACTTATTTTAAACAAAAAAAAATAGGAAAGTATTCTTTCAGTTAACTTTTTGTGTACTTCTCAGACATGGGCTTTATGTACTTCTCAGAAATACACTCAAAATGACATTTAAGTATACTTGACTTATACTTAGAAAAAGTCTTATATTTGAGCTATACTTGTGCTTCGAGAATCCGTGTTTTCATTGTTATATGGTAGGGGGCGCTAGTACACATCTTCTGAACAGAATTTCCAAAACACAAGAGAAGAAGAAACCGAAACAACAGATGCTTCCACGTGTATTCTAACACGATCATCAGACATAAAACAGCATCAAAACTGTGCAACGTTAAGGAATAAAATGTCAACCCATTTAGAGGTAATAATGACTTTCAAGCTTTGAGGTGTTGATCGACTCCATCTACGTTTTGATTATCGTTCTGAATCCAATTCATAGTCTTTTTTCAGCTTTTTGTTCAAAATATTGTTTCTTTCTTTCTTTCTTTCTTTCTTTTTTTTTAAACTTACCCACATTCAAGTGTTTAAGAAAAGAATGCATGAAGCTAGAATAAAATGTTTTTGTTTACAAGCAGATACCCTGTTCTTTCTTTTGATGTTTTGTATGTTCAGATATTCATATAACAAAATATAGACAAATTAATACCTAAATAGGAACGTAGTAGTATATTTAAAGTATGATGTAAAATTCACTTAAAGAAAACTACTGTTATACTTCAAGAATACTTAAAAGTATTTAGTCTCAAGGAGTATTGAAATAGTACACTTACGAGTATACTACTAGTACACTGATATTTGTATACTTACTACATAAAGTATACTTAAAAATACACTTGAAATTTACTTAAGTATACTTAATAAAATAAACTTGAAGTATACAACTTTTTGGTAAGGGAAATGATGCACGTCCCATTATTGCCAAGTATTGCTGACCTGATTATAAGTTTTGCTTGCTATGTTTTAGGTGCTTTCATACTTGGTGCCTACCGAGTCTTTTTGATTGTTTTCAAAATGCCTTTTGGTTGGTGTAAAACACCATACAGTAACTCTAAAACTCATGCGATACTATGTTATGACCTCAAAACATTTTTGCATGCTTTTACATGTATGACTAATAAACTTTGGCATTTGCACACATAACCAGCTCCATATGTATGGCTTTCCAGACGTAGTAAACTTGTTCAGTTACTCACCCGGTACAGCACTACACTTCAAAATGCTTGGGTACAGATTCTGTGAAACACGAGTCATGATAAAAGAGCTCAGAGACTTACAGAAGCAAGCTAAAACAGCATAGTTTTTTATTGCATATTTGTTTTTGTTAGCACAATAAGTTATGTTTATAGGGTTTAGTATAGGTGGTACACTATGTTATTCTTAATATTATTATATATGGAGCTATTATACATGGAGTTTTAACCTTTTAGCACAACTCAACGGACATTTCATTTCTAAATTGTCATGATACATATTACAAATCAAAGTAATAAAACATTGCTAAATTCACGTTCATGTGCTTCGGATAAACTAAACATGCTCGTAGTACAGCACACTGGTCATTTTACTTTGAAAATGACACAAAATGTGCAAGAAGCAACATAAATCATTTTACAGAAATGGCGCCACAGGCACCATTTTTTAATGAGCGTGGGTTGAATTTGGCTTAATTCATGAACATGAACCATGCTGTTGACAATACAATTTAAATTTGTTTTATGATCCCAGACAGACTTATTATAGATTCGGCTTCTGAAAATCAGAAGTCCTTGAAACCACAATAGCAGAACACAGACAAGGGCTAAAATGAATGAAAAATCAAGTCTACAATTACGTTGTACATCTGCTGTTAGGTAAGTATTATTCACGCTGCTGCCTCGTGATGCCATTGTATTGGCTGTGTGACGTTCTCCCCAAAACATTTGTCTAAAGTGCCAGCTTTATAAAATCTCCATTATAAGTCTGACACAGATGAAGGTGACTGTGGATAATGGGGCTTTATCCTGCACAGCACAGTCAAGGTATAGACAGACAATCAGTTTGTCTCTATAAAGACGCACAGCTGTGTTTCTGCACAATCAAAGCACCAGTATTCAACAGAGGCCAATAAAGGCCTCCTTTGTTTTAGCTGGCATGAATCCACTGAGCTCTGATTGTCGTTTTATCTTCATAAGGTTTGTCTCATTTAGAAGAGCTTTCTGTTTTGTTTTCTCAGCCTCTGACTGATTTCCTTGAGAGGGACAATAGTGAGATTTCTTTGTTTTAAACCAAGAGTTTCTGAAGGCCCAGTGTTCAAATGTGACAAGTCAATACAGAAGGAATAAAAGACAGAGTTTGATGTTGTTCCTTTGTTGAATGGAACGGAATTCTACCTCAAGAGCAGAAGCTTTGTAAAGATGGATATGCATTTAACGCAACTTATAGGAGACATAAAAAGTGTCACCCAGTGACTTCAATTACTTATTTGCTAATTTGATTATTCAACTGCTGTCAGTTGTCAGTTAGTATCAACCCCAGACAGTACACCCACAGACCGCCTGACAAATTGTGTGCAAAAATTGCAGTACTTTCTCTGAAACTGAGACAAAAAGAGACATTTAATGCAACTTTCAGCTGATGCAACAAAAAAAGCAATGTTATCAACAGTCAAGTTTCTGAAACAGACTGTTTGACAGATAATATCATAAGCTCCAGTCTGAATGGCTTGAGAATTTCCATAATCAATGCACGTGCACAGGTTTCCAAGTCAATGGAAGTCATTTCATGGTTGTATACAAAGAAGAACTAGTTGCAAAGGAAAACAATTTAGCATAAAGCATAAAGTCTGTTCCACTTTGCTGCTTATTCTGATCAAGAAAAAAACACTTAATTATGCAGACAAAGACCATCATAAAACAGTTTCATTCATTCATCCATTCATGCATTCAGTTAGTTAGTTAGTTTTTCTTTTTAGCATGCTATTTAAGTTTAGATTATCTGCAATACAATTAAAATAAATAAAATAAGTAAAATAAGCATTTTGGGCCATGAGTATAGGAAATGTGGAAATGTATAATTAATTTAAATGTAAAAATTGTAAATAATAAAAAGTATTTATAATATAATATAATATATAATAATATTAATATTAATATTATTGAAATTATTATATATAAAAATGTCAATATTAAAGTTCTGTCAAATTTAAAATTTATTTGAATAAAATATTAACTACAGATACAAAATTAATACAGATCAAGACAAAAAAAAAACCTTGTGGATAACAAGTATACTTGTGACAAATAAATGTTGAGTATCTTTCAAAGATTTGATATCAATAAACCGCCAGACTTTCTTCCTCAAAACACAATCATCGCCAGCAAAACTGGTGCATGCTGAGTGCTGGAAGTTGTATAAAGCCATCCAGTCAGTTGATTTTCGGGCTAGCGCTTGCCAGTTTTGTGTGCAGTTACCATCAGAAAATCAGTGAACAGACCGTGGATGTGCCATCTGAAACTGAGACTGAGAACATATGAGACTAATTGTCGATAAATGTAAATGCGTCCTAATAGCAGTTTAAGCGAGTGTTCCGGCAGTAAGGATGTTCTCTGAGATGACTAAGAGAGCACACACTCCTCACACATCTCCACATTCACTCCCCCTTCTCGTCACTTTCAGGTCATAATGTGACATGACACCAGTGTGCTGTGTGGCCGGCTAGCCAAACCTGAGCGTTTAACTTCAATGAATCTCATTTGCTCCTGGCTGCTCACTTACGCTGACGGACGCTGGCACCGTCAGCCTCCATCAGCCATCAGCAGACGAACATGTGCTCAAGCCTGACTGTTATCTCTTACACCTCTCTGTCCAGACTCGCATCGAGCCTCAGAGCAGCTTGTGGGCTCACTCGGGGTAGGATTGTGTTAGCCGTTTGTGAACATGGAGATGTGAAGATCACACAAGGTGCTTAGTAACTTCTGATATGTTTGGTGCATAATTTGTTACACCAATTATTCTTAATGCTAGAGACAGTAGGTTGTAAGCTGTCCACCAAAATTACTATTACATACACTCCCAAAGAGACTTTTATATACACTACGAGTAAAAAGTTTTGGGTCAGCAAGTTTTTTTTTCTTTGATCAAAAATAAGAGTAAATACATTTGTAATGTAATGTTCTTTTGACTTTCCATTCATCAAAGAATGGTTGATGAATGAAATTTTAAGCAGCACACACTGTTTTCAACATTGATAATAATAAACGTTCCTTGAGCAGTAAATCAGCATATTAAAATTATTATAGTAATGATGCTGAAAATTCAGCTTTGTGTCACAGGAATAAATTACACTTTAAAATAGATTAAAATACAAGACATTTACAAGACATACAAGACGTTTTACTGTATTTTGGTAGCCTTGGTGAGCATAAGAGACTTATTCTACCGACCCCAAGATACAGAAAGGGTACCGGAAAACTGTAACCTTGTGGAGAAGCTGGGGAAAACAGGCAGAGGCAAGGATCTATAGGTAGGTATTTAATGGAAAAAACTACAACAAACAATAAACCAAAAACCAAAGGGAACAAAGATGGGCAAACAGCAACCATTGCATTCAACAACTCACAAAGAACTAAAGAAACACTAAGGCTATATACTATATACTATATACAAAGGTGGCTAACAAGCTTAACAAGATACAAGACACACTTGGGGAGAATAATCAAGGGACAACCAATGAACAAACAGACTACAAACTGACTACAAACACCACGGGAGACAGAAAGTGACATAAAAGTCCAAGGCAAGGCACAGAGAATATGTAACAAAAGCAAGAAAGAGTTGATTTATGATCACTTCTAAAACCAAAATAAAACTGAGCACCTTAAAATGGCGAAAAATCACTTTCTTGCACTGGATGTACTGGTTCTTACCTCATCGCTGGCTGCAGTCATGTCCTCATCTCATATATAAAACACCTGCAATTCACAACTACTTGCTAAGGAACTTGCTTTCATGTAAAGTAGCTTTGTTGACAAGTTTGGGTAAGTAAGGGCAGAACTCATAAGATATAGTACGTTCAGTGCCCTATAGTTGGTGATATCATGTATTTTGTAGCAGAAACAAACTGCTGCAGAAAAAATGGAATGTGTAACTGCAACACTCATTTCAAATGTAGTTGAGTAAAGAGTACAGATACTTATTCAAAAAAATGCAGTGAAGTAAAAGTTCATTTTAATATCTAAATATCTAATATCTGCTAATATCTTTGATACTCAGTAAAACTACAATGTATCCAAAAAGATACTCAAGTACAGTAATTAATTACATTTACTCAAATATTTTACACCCCTGCCAAAAAAATCTTAAATCTCATTCACTGCCATGTTCTTCAAGCTTGCCATGTCACAACTGCTCACCAGACACCTGGGAACCAGCCGTCACAATATCAAAAGCTTAAATGAATCATCTAACAACACTTTTTAAACAAACAGTGCAAATGTGATTTCAGAGCTTCAGCAGAGGGGAAGATTGTTTATGAATAACAGCTTAAATTTTGCTCTGTTCTGAAAAGACTCATTTAAATTTCACTGATCAGCCACAACATTAAAACCACTGACAGGTGATGTAAATAACATTGATTGTATCATTACAATAGTACCTGTCAAGGGGTGAACAGTCAGTTCTTGAATTTCTTGTGTTGGAAGTTTGCATGCATTTGTAAAAATATAAATAATTTTATATAAATGTATACTTTATAGCACCTAACCCCACCACTACCCTAAACCTACCCACTTCTGAACAATATAAAACATGTAACAGGCAAATATAAGTACAGTCACAGGTATTTATTGCAAAAACTGACCATAAAAAGCAGTATAAAAGCATTACAAACAAGTTGTGTTGCATTCCAAGTCTTCTGAAGTCATACGATGTCTTTATGCGAAGAAGAGAGTAAAACATAAGATTTTAATCACTGAAAATGATCCTGCTCCGTTAACGCGCTAACATCTCATTCAGAAAGATACTCTCGTAGTAGCAGGACACAATCAGTCACGAGACACACAAGAGCCAATAGCATTTCACAACCAAGACTGACATAAGGCTTCTTCTGGCAGCATTTTTTTGAATTTGCATGGACATGGAGCTGATGTCTGATGAATCATGTTTTCTGATGAGGAGGATGTGTGTTGCTTATCAGAGGACGGTATGGCAGCAGGATGCATTATGGGAAGAAGGCAAGCCGGCAGAGACAGTGTTATGATCTGCTGGGAAACCTTGGGTCTTGGCATTCATGTGGATGTTACTTTGACACATACTACTTACCTAAAGATTGCTGCAGACCATGTGCACCCCAATGCATGTTCCCTGATGGCAGTGGCCTCTTTCAGCAGTATAATGCACCCGCCACACTGCAAAAATTGTTCAGGAATGGTTTGAGGAACATGACAAAGAGTTCAAGGTGTTGCCTTGGCCTCAAAATTCACCAGATATCATATTGAACACCTATGGAATGTGCTGGACAAACACATCTGATCCATGGAGGCTCCACCTCACAGCTTGCAGGACTTAATGGATCTGTTGTTAATGTTTTGGTACCAGATACCATACATTCAGAGGTCTTGTGAAGCCCATGCCTCAACGCATCAGAGTTGTTTTGGCAGCATGCGGGGCACCTTCATGATTTTATATTAGGCAGATGGTTTTAATCAGTGTATTTGCCTTATATGAGAGAGAGAGTGTGTGTGTGTGTGTGTGTGTGTGAGAGAGAGACTTCAAGAAAGAGGAAAGAAACACACTGTAAAATGACTTCCATGAAAATGCATACCGTATGTTGAGTGTCTGGGCCAGTGACACATGTGCAAGAAAAAAGTAGATTAATACTGGAATATAGTCATATTCTGATTATGCATGTGTCTAGATGCCATAACCGGAGTAAGTCAATATTCCACTTCCTGAAATCAGAATATAACAGTTGGCATATTCTATTTATTTATCAATCTATTGTTTTCTTTTAATAATCCAATTGTCATGTATACAGAAATATTCCAAATGCAGTGAAACATATAAACCTTTGTGCAAATTAAGGCGTAATCAGAATATTGACAATAGTGTGTATATAAACAGTCACATATTCTATTTGGAAGTTCTGTGTTGCACAGTATGATGCTCATGTTCCAGAATTCATCTTAAACAAAACAATAACCTAAATAATATATATATATATATATATATATATATATATATATATATATATATATATACTGTATA
>NW_015505600.1:263430-264798 GCF_001515645.1 Sinocyclocheilus grahami | reverse complement strand
TATATATATATATACGTAACATTTAATAACTACTTTTATACTAATTTCAGTTATAAGCATAAATAATCAGTTTGCTGCAGTAGTTCTCAAATCTCTTTATGTAACAGTAGAATTGAGAAAATATTACATTTAAACACGTTCTGCTATTAAACTGGCAATTTAAAAAAATGCGTACTACTTCAGTTATGCTTTTTGTTCTTTTTCAAGCTTTTGTCAAAGACTTTTGTGTTTTATGGAAGAATAAAAGACTAAATAATGACAACATTTAAATTTTCAAGTAAACTATTCCTTAAACTAACAAAAAGTAAATCCAGAGTGATGCTACATGGAACCATTTAGCCAGGAGTAGATAGAAATAAGCAAACATAGAAAAAAAGTGTATCATTTTATAGAGAGCATGAATATCAGGGCATGAGCATTATGGGAACTAATTGTGAGGCTGGATGAATAATGAATAACGGAGGAGATGTGCTTCCTGGAACTGCGCTGAGCTGAGCCGAGCAGCTCCCTGATGAAGCCCACAGCTTCCTTTCCCTGCATTTGCCTCCAGGTGAAAAATCTGCTATCTCCCCCTCCACCATTCCCCCGCCTCCTCCTTCTCTACTGCTGCTGCTGCCGAGACCAGCGGGAGCTGCAGCCATCTTGGCCGAGACAAAACACAACGCAAAGAACCACAGGCCTGTTTTATTGAAACATAATGCAGAAATAGGAGCTTTATTTGACTTTCTAATGTCAAATAAAATAAAAGTGTTTTGTAATGAACAAACATGTTTGATTTAGCATCAATAAAATTAAAGCTGTGAGGAATAGAAGTACAGTATAGACAGTTAAATTTGTTGTGTAACTCGCTGAGTGAGTGTTCAGCTGATGAGACACTGGAAGAAAAATCTACTCCGACTAAGATCCATGTTGTTGTTTTTGCAGAATATTACAGTGTAGGAAAAGGTTGATTATATCTGTTTGCATACTGATAACTTGGGTTACAATTTTCAATTTTTTCATTCTGTCTGAACCCCAAATCTTTTTCAGATGTTTTTAATGGAAAACTATTGGTCAAAAGATTGGAAAAATAATAATATAGGCTATTATACTCACCAATGCTGCATTTACAGTTTTTAATCAAAAATAAAGTAATATTGTGAAATATTACTAAGAGCTGTTTTCTATTTAAATATATTTTAAAATGCAACCAGTGATCAAAACTGTATTTTTAGCATCATTAATCCGGTCTTCAATGTCACATGATCCTTCAGAAATCATTCTGATATGCTGATTTGCTGCTCATTTTTTATTATAGATGAAAACAGTTGTGCTGCTTAATATTTTTGTAGAAAGCAGTGAGGAAAAACAAACAAACAAACTTACCCT
>NW_015505600.1:257003-263204 GCF_001515645.1 Sinocyclocheilus grahami | reverse complement strand
ATTTTACAGTATGTGTACAGTGCAACAGCAAAGAGCTTTTTTACATTTTAGAGAAGCTAAAATTGCGATACCGAACAGGACCACATGGAGATGCCAAATAAACCCTAAACCAACCGACTGCTGACTGCATATATCTACTACAGTACACGGATCCATTCAGAATAACTAAACACAGCAACATAAACATGACAAATCAAAACATTATCGTGAATGTGTGTGGAAACAACGTGAATGTACGGAAATGTCTGTGCAGTGCATAAATACAATGTGTGATCAGTGCGTCAAGAGAACTCATACACGCATTATTATAACGGACTCACGCATGCTTACTTTACGACTCCTGTACGCCACCGCAATCGTCTTTACCTTGATTGCAGTCTTCATCTATCAAAAGTTTACTAGTGAGAGACTGGTTATCCAGTCGAGAAAACGTAGTTTGCGTCTCATCTGGCCATACAGCGGTGGGATGTGTTGACAATCCGTTCAGTCTGTACTTCACACAGCGTGACATGTGAGGGCTCGAGCTCTTCAGAGACAATCACAGAATATGACAGAGCTCGTGTTTAAAAGCAAAACACACTGGAATGAATAATTCACTGAAAACGCAATCCGAGTTTCTGTTCTCTCTGCCATCTCTGATGTAATCAGCCTGGTTCCTTCATATTAGCGCTGTTTTGGACGGATTGTTTGAATGCATTTGCTTGGATCATTGGACTGAAAACTTTCCTGGAGTTTAGCAGCTTAAAATGATCTAATCGCAAGCAGAGAAGCAAAATGGGGTTAAAGGGTTAGAATAGAAATTGTGCTTCAGTAATTTTGCGTTAATTGGATTGTAAAATTAAGCGCATACGTTAACGCGTTAACGATGACATCCCTAATTAATACATTACATACATTATTTAATAACACTTTATTTATATTTTAAAATATTAAACAAATGAATATATTGCATTTTAAAATATATTAAAATAGAAGTTTTACACTAAATAGTAATATCCAACAATATTACTGTTTTTTTTATGTAGTTTTTAATTAAATTCATGTAGTATAATAGACTTCCTTCAAAAACATTTAAAAATCTGGCACAGATTCCACACTTTTTGCCAATAGTAAGAGAGCGAGATACACTATTTCTAATAATAGTTGCAATGCATTTAATCTTCAGTATCTGTTTTATAAATAACATGTTTTATGTATAAAAGTAACCCTTCCATGGTGTAAATGAGAGCTCTGGTGCCCACAAACACTCACCACTGCACAGGAAGTCAGACGTGTAGCACCATCTGCGCAATCAGTCACCTTTTCAACACATCCACTGCTGACCTGCTTCAGGAAACAAGCGGAAGGATTTTCAGCCGGCAAGGAAGGAACAATGACAATTAGATTCAAAGCCAAGGGCCCTGAACCCGGTCAGTGCGAAGCCTAAACCACCATAATCCTCTTACAGCTTTTCAGCACTAAAACTGGGGCTTTTATTGGTAAATACCCATATCAACTTTGTTGATTCTCATTTTATTGTAGCACTAAACCCGTCTTCCATATGACTGAGAAAGCTGAAAGCTCACTTTCTCCCATTTGAATAAACAACACTTCAATCTGATCATCAGACAAGGAGGATTCCAGAAACGTGCGTGGGTGCTTAATACCCGCTTTTATACCCTTCAACAAACAAATCTGATGACAAGTGCTTGTTAAAAAGGCTTTTGGTGTCTGAAGATCTGAGCGTGCATCTACACGTGACTATTTCTGGAGGAGGGCGAGGCTCCGATATCTCTCCTCACAGTTCTGGCCATCAAAGTTTTTCTCATTAGACGCAGACTCGTGTTAGGCCTACATCTACATGTGCATTTCTCGAAATGAAAGCACTGCTTACAGTTTTGGGCGAAAGAACAAACATACGTTTTATAGCTAGCATCAAAGTTTCTCATTAGAGGCAGACGCACGCTGGACACTGATCAAACAGAGATTGCTTTTAAATCGCGTGGATGGATAACTTTATCTCGCAGGGCTCAGATATTGTTCTCATTTTCAGCCTTGATCAAGATAACCGCACGCCTTGGTTAAGTCTATCGATTCGCCCCCCCGAAAATGCTTCCATTCATCCACGAGTAATGCGGTGTAACCAGTCGCTGTCAGAGGAGAGCGACTCCGGGACAGTGAGCGGTGCGCCTGTGTGCGCTATCGCTATTAAAATCTTTTTAATTTGCAGGCGATGATTAGATTCCCTGGCATCTCTGATCGCAGCTCGGCGAGTCATCCGCGAGCCGCCGACTGATGTCGGACAGCACCTATTAACGTGATGTTTGATTTATTTCAATTTGATGCAGACCACACTGTAGATATATTAAAGATAGATCCCCGCTCTTTTGTTTAATATGCTTGACCCAAAGCTTAATTTGATAGGATCACTCAAACTGGCATCAAAGTGATTAATTCTACAAGCAAACTGCTCGTGGAGCATGTCCCCATGTGCGCACGCCAGTGAGACAGGGAATATCACAGTAATTGGCTTTGCTGCAATTAGAAACTCTTTTACCTAGGATGCTCTTTGTTCCTGGATTTAGGCTTTTTTACATATCTAGAGTATTACATGTGAGAACCATTCCCCATGAAGAAAAAAAAAAGGCAATATACACTCCATTTTCTCTAATAAAATGATTCAAGCTTTCTTTGCCAGGTCATATAATCCCAGAGCACATAAAATCCTTAATAAAGGAAAAACTATGATTTGTGGCTGGTAGTGTAAGGAGAAAAACTACATTGTTACATTTTCTGTAGAAAAGCTGTTCACTCATGTACAGTAAGGGCCACAAAAATGAGGGTGATTATATTAAATACATTTTAAAAAGTACAGTAATTAACAGTAAAATACAGTAATTGACAGCAGCATTTAAGTGAATGTTATTATTTTGAATAGTTGCTACTGGCTCAAAACAGGACATTTTTTAATTTCTATGATATTCTGGTCTCTTTTGGCTCAGTTTCACTCTTCAATGTAAATTTATATATATATAGTTCAAAGCATTGTAGCGTTCACCATGTAACAACCTTATCCCAAAGGATTTCTTTTCATTGTCTGTCACAATTCCAAATTTAACTGGAAGAAAAGTCTTTTTGAGTAAAGTAAGAGCGGGAATTGAAAACATTTTACTTCCTCTTTTGCTTGATTCTTATTTGTTGATGTTTTTTTTTTTTTAGATGACCCATTTCATATCCAACAATTTCCTCTATTAGAAATTGAAGGCCTAAAATTTGTGACCGTGTTGAGGAGCAACTAACTAACTAACTAACTTGTATTAGCAGTTTTCAAAATAGAATAGCACAGCTTTTACCTGTTTGTAAAATTTGATTCTGTCATCCTAATTGAGGCTATAATTATTCAAAAACCTTCAGTTTTTGTGTTTTACCAGCAGGGTGCCAGCAGTATTTTATCTGAGGAAACGTACAGAAAAAACTGTAAATATAGCTGCAAGCAGCGATTACTGGGGTTCAAGTGCATTAAGGCCTCTATGGCATGGATGCTATTGAAGTCTACACTTTTAAAAATAAAGGTGCTTCACGATGCCATAGAAGAACCTTTTTGTCTAAATGGTTCCATAAAGAACCTTTAACATCTGAAGAAGCTTTCTGTTTCACAAAAGGTTATTTGTGGCGAAAGAAGGTTCTTCAGATTATAAAAGGTAAGAAAGAGATGGTTCTTTAAAGAACCTTTGACTGAATGGTTCTTTCTGGAACCAAAAATGGTTCTTCTCTGGCATCGCTGTGAAGAACCTTTTAAGCACCATTATTTTTAAGAGTGTAGGCCGACCCAAAATGCAGGGCTGACACTATAACATATCAAGGCTTTCAGGTACGCTTGATCAAGCTCACACTTTTAAATAACCCTTTTTTTTATAATTATTGACCTAGAGTGTCTAAATATTTACACTACATTGGTTTTATTGAAGCTGAGTGAAAAACCTAGGACTAGTTCACAAAAGTAATTTATATATATTGTCCCTTTAGTAGTTACAATGTAGTTAGCTACTTTCTGTTCGCAGCTTTCATTGAAGCTAACTTTTTCAAAACTGTTTTAAATGATGAGTATCTTGCACCATTTTACAGTACCTTCCTCAGTACCTTTAGCGATTTGTCATTTTCTCTCTGGTGCATTAAGGCCTCTATGGCATGGATGCTATTGAAGTCTACACTTTTAAAAATAAAGGTGCTTCACGATGCCATAGAAGAACCTTTTTGTCTAAATGGTTCCATAAAGAACCTTTAACATCTGAAGAAGCTTTCTGTTTCACAAAAGGTTATTTGTGGCGAAAGAAGGTTCTTCAGATTATAAAAGGTAAGAAAGAGATGGTTCTTTAAAGAACCTTTGACTGAATGGTTCTTTCTGGAACCAAAAATGGTTCTTCTCTGGCATCGCTGTGAAGAACCTTTTAAGCACCATTATTTTTAAGAGTGTAGGCCGACCCAAAATGCAGGGCTGACACTATAACATATCAAGGCTTTCAGGTACGCTTGATCAAGCTCACACTTTTAAATAACCCTTTTTTTATAATTATTGACCTAGAGTGTCCAGATATTTACACTACATTGGTTTTATTGAAGCTGAGTGAAAAACCTAGGACTAGTTCACAAAAGTACTTTATATATATTGTCCCTTTAGTAGATACAATGTAGTTAGCTACGTTCTGTTCGCAGCTTTCATTGAAGCTAACTTTTTCAAAACTGTTTTAAATGATGAGTATCTTGCACCATTTCACAGTACCTTCCTCAGTACCTTTAGCGATATGTCATTTTCTCTCTCTCTCTCTATGGGGGATAGATAACATTCTAACTGCATTTACCACAGTCTTGCGGTGCTTTGTTTAAGACAGCAGAGATGTAAAATGGAATTTGACCTGCATGATTCCTGAGCTGTGAAAAGAGAAATTAACAGCTCCCAATACATTTTTCATCCATCCCACACACGCAAGGTGAAATAAGTGAAGTACTGTAGCACCCGGACGTGTAAAATGTGTTGGATCTGACCGCGAACACGGCGGAGGAACTCATGAAAGATGCATGGTGCCATTGGAGATGTATAAAGAATTTAGAGATATAAAGGATATATGACAAATAAATCAGGATGCAAATCTCAATGGGTGCCTTTGGGAGTTCTCCAATGAAAATCACCTGAAATATTAAACGAGAAGGAGAAACATTCTATCAATGAGAAGAGGACTAGAAAAAAGCTCTTAATCTGTTTTCTTTCCTTTTCTTTCCTTTTTTTCGAGGTATTTTCTGTTTTGTTGTTGTTGTTGCTGTTAACTCGAATGCAGAATAATGCACTCTGTATAAGTGCTAATTCGTCTGAGTATTTGTCTTTACAACATTTTTCACTCAGTACTTTAATCTTTGACACATTCTCAAGTAATCTAGTTTCTCAAAATGGACTGAATGTAGTCACAAGGGGGACAAATGCACAACAGGAACAGTTGTTCTATTTAAAGAAATGTTCTGGGTTCACACTAATTGAAGTTCTATCTACAGAATTTGTGGCATAACGTTAATTATCACCAACTTTGGTTTATCCGTCAGATTGTAAAAACAAACAAAAAATGTGTTTATTATAATGCAATTCTTACAAAGGAAGTTTGTGGATTTAAAAAGGACATGAAGATTAAAAATATATATATATATATATGAAGCTTGTATTCAAATTAAATCTTCTCTATGTGTTATTTTTTAGCTGTAAAGTCCTTTTAGTGGACAAAAATCTCATGAAGTGGAGGTTATGTGTGACCATTATACTTTCTAAGTGGATTTATGTCTAAACAGTTTCTGGTAACTTTTAGAGTTAATAGGTTAGATATAATGTTTCAGATAGAAAATTATTTTCTAACACATTAACATACAATATTCGTCTTGTGACTTTAATTTAAAAACATTGTATTTCATTATTTTACTACAGCATTTAAATTTTTTTTTAATTAAAATTACTAAATGTTTAATATATTACACAATGTAACAAAAATTAGTTTTACTTAAATTTGTATATTTCTTCTGCAATTATGTGGTGCTAATTATTATTGTAGTATTTATTTTTATGTAGCATCATAGTTTTGTTAAATATTTAGATCAGGTACATTTTAAAAGTTCTATCAAACATTATATATATATATATATATATATATATATTTTGCGGGATGGGAAAATTCTAGAGGTTTT
>NW_015505600.1:245764-255700 GCF_001515645.1 Sinocyclocheilus grahami | reverse complement strand
CAATATATATATATATATATATATATATATAGCTTTTGCAGGATGGTAACATTCTAGAAGTTTTTGGAACATTCTGTAATATTCTAGTGCTTTCTGGAACATTCCAGAGCATTGTGGAACTAGTCAGAAAAAGACAAAGATACTCAGTTTTGTTAACTGTTTGTTAAACTGTTGTTAGTTCAGAATTATGCATGTACCGTATAATTTTTATGCATCAGTAATAACAGATTAGTGATACACAAAAAGTAATTTTGTATGCAGCATGTCAAACTTTATAAAGAAACATTAAAAGAAAAGTGAAACTAATGGGTAATTGTAAACAGTTGGGGGAAAAAAATCTATTTTTTTTCCGTTTGATATCTGTCCAGAAAAATAGTGAAAGGCAATTGAGCTTAATGGAAAACAACTGAAATCGCAAATTTAAAACTATCCTGCTGATTCAGTGCAAATCTGCCAATTCTGTCCCAGTGCAATTGGAAGAAAATGAACAAATACCTATCACAGTATTTACCAGAATCCATTGGGGATGTAACGAAAATACAGCAAGCACTCAAACAGTAAAGATGTCTCCATTTTCCTAATCTTTTTCTTATGCGTGTCTAGTGCTTTCTTATAGTACTTTAGCAGATGTGATTGTTGGGCCTGGCACTTCTTCTCCTCGAGTCTTTCTCTTACTCACTTTCTCTCTTGCTCTGTTTCATAAAAAAGAGCCTTGGCTAGAAAAGGCCGACATTCTGAAAGGAGATTTATATAATGGCTGTATGTGTCTGAAGGCAGACATTCAACATCAGGAAAGCAACTATCCTAATGGGAGTGATCACCATGGTGATCTTGGGTAGCCATACAGGACTGTGCTGGCAGCCGTGTGTGAGGATCTGGCTCGCTGTCGGTGGAGCTCATTGATTAGTGCTGGAACACACCGGAGCTGCTAGAGCCATTAAAGCCTGTATTCTCTTAAGGGAGAGAGGCACCAGAGAAATAAGAAACAAGAGAATTGTGGGCTTTTTTTTTCTTTGTCCTGGCCACATATCGCTGCTTTTATAGCCATAATGACATCATTAAGTTTAAATAAAAGAGTCATCAGAAATCACAAAACATTAAAAGGATCATATTTCTCCTCTTTTTAATTTTCTTGTTTTGCAAACTGCAAGTTTGTCTAGCATCTTTTTTCCTTTCTTCAAAATCAGACCGTATAAAGTTTACTTCACATTGTGACAGACTGACAGAACAATCTGTGCTGAAATGTGCCACACAATCTGTTAAACTCAGACTGAAATGATCAGGGATATTGTTAAAAACAAACGTGAGCTCTTTCCTCAGAAGTATCTGCAGAGCGGTAGGTGCTACACACAACCAGAAACCGCACAAAGTTTGACATACTTTCCCACATTCTAGTGTCATTGTTTTCTGCATTTTTTGGTCATAAAATGTCACCTGATCTTCATCAAAGTATAGGCAAACACAATGTGCTTAAGCTAACAGTTGTAATCTTTCATGTCTTTATTGTGTGTAAACACTACATACAATTTCCTCAATTATCTCAAGTTTCTGAACATCAAGTAATTGTGTAAATGTAGGCCATCGTATTCATGTGTTTAAAATGTATTCATCTGACTTTAGAAAGTTGACATCTTTGTGGCGTAGTTTCAATCAATCTTACAGTACTATATGATAAAAGTACGGTAACACTTTAGTTTAGGGACCAATTCTCACTATTAAGTAGTTGCTTATTAGCATACCTATTATTAACATATTGGCTGTTTATTAGTACTTATAAAGCATGACCATATTCTACATCCCTACACCTACAAACATAACAACTACCTTACTATTAATGAGCAGCAAATTAGGAGTTTATTGAGGAAAAAGTTGTAGTTAATGGTTTGTTAATAGCGAGAATTGTACCTTAAAATAAAGTGTGACCAAAAAAAGTACTATACAGTACTAATGCAATACAGTACTATATAATGTTTTCATAGGTAGGGAATTGTAAGTAGCTTAACAATTCATATTCTAACACTTCAATCTTAATTCTTAACAATTCTAATTCTTCTGAATGGTTCTAGCTCCTTAATAGTTTTATAAATAGTAACATTATTACTTTTGAGGAAGAAGTGTTGATATTTTTATTCACCGAAAAGAACTGATTCATAAGAGTCATTTGTTTGTAAATTGGATCCTGCAAGTATGTTTTGGAATTGCTATAAAGAACAGGCATGTATGAGTCATTTGGTCACACTTTATTTTAACAGACAATTCTCACTAACCATTAACTAAGACTTTTGCCTCAATAAACTCCTCATTTGTTGCTTATTAATAAGGAAGTTTGTTAAGTTTAGGTATGGCATTGGATTAAGGGATCTAAACTACAGTCTTGCAGAATAAGGCATTTATATGTGCGTTAACACTTTATTTTAAGGTGTTCTTGTTACACGTTGCATTACTATTGTAACAACAATAAATTATGTGTAATTACATGCAAATAACCCTAAGCCAAACCCTAATACTAACCCTAACCCTATAGTAAGTACATGTAGTTAATTAATATTACTCAGTATTAAATGTATAATTACAATGCAAAAAGGACACCTTAAAATAAAGTAAACCATATGTGCTTTATAAGTACTAAAAACAGCCAATAATATGCATGTTAGTTAATAGTGAGAATTGTGTTACCAATCAATTGTTCAGTATTCAAATGACATTGCTTGCGCTGTGTCATTGTGACAGATTCACAAAACAGTCTGTGCTGCAATGTGCCACACAATCTGTCTAGTACCTTTTTGTACATCATTAATATGTGTTCACGTTTTATTATTTTTCCTTCATTTTTGATAGGCCTAAATCATAGCCTGATTTTGTTACTCGCAATCAATTCCTCATGATAAAGACTCTTTCAAGATGACATGCAGATGAACGACATCTCTGTGCATGTGTGAGGCTTGTGTTGAGACTCATCCCACGCTCTCCGTGACGAAGCAGCATCACACACTGACACTTTGAGGTGTCCTGGCACACGCTGAATCCCCTCTGCCGTTGTAAGGGTGGCAGTGTTTTCCACCTTGAAAAGGAGATGAAAGACGTTTCCTCCTTTTTTGCGCTGTGTCATTGTGACAGATTCACAAAACAGTCTGTGCTGCAATGTGCCACACAATCTGTCTAGTACCTTTTTGTACATCATTAATATGTGTTCACGTTTTACTATTTTTCCTTCATTTTTGATAGGCCTAAATCATAGCCTGATTTTATTACTCACAATCAATTCCTCATGATAAAGACTCTTTCAAGATGACATGCAGATGAACGACATCTCTGTGCATGTGTGAGGCTTGTGTTGAGACTCATCCCACGCTCTCCGTGACGAAGCAGCATCACACACTGACACTTTGAGGTGTCCTGGCACACGCTGAATCCCCTCTGCCGTTGTAAGGGTGGCAGTGTTTTCCACCTTGAAAAGGAGATGAAAGACGTTTCCTCCTTTTAGCAAAGGGCACATAAAGGTGGCCAGGCATCATGAGGACAGCACTGGAGCAGGGGGCCTTTGTGCCACCGGCCGGTCATCCGGACACATGCCCACTTCCCTCCACAATGGCTTTATTTGGCCTTGGAGAGTTGCCATGAGCAGGGCCCACAGGTTGTCGTGAAAACACTGTCGCATCAACAGCAACACATGAGACTAGATGACAGCACCAATGGGTGGCCACTCGCACTAACAACCCTATTAGCATTTAATGCATACAAGTATTTACATAAAAACTAAATATATTTATTCATTTATTTGGGGGGAGGTCATGAGTATGAGAGCGTTTAGACATTTCGTTTTTCCCACACAATCTGTCTAGTACCTTTTTGTACATCATTAATATGTGTTCACGTTTTATTATTTTTCCTTCATTTTTGATAGGCCTAAATCATAGCCTGATTTTGTTACTCGCAATCAATTCCTCATGATAAAGACTCTTTCAAGATGACATGCAGATGAACGACATCTCTGTGCATGTGTGAGGCTTGTGTTGAGACTCATCCCACGCTCTCCGTGACGAAGCAGCATCACACGCTGACACTTTGAGGTGTCCTGGCACACGCTGAATCCCCTCTGCCGTTGTAAGGGTGGCAGTGTTTTCCACCTTGAAAAGGAGATTAAAGACGTTTCCTCCTTTTAGGAAAGGGCACATAAAGGTGGCCAGGCATCATGAGGACAGCACTGGAGCAGGGGGCCTTTGTGCCACCGGCCGGTCATCCGGACACATGCCCACTTCCCTCCACAATGGCTTTATTTGGCCTTGGAGAGTTGCCATGAGCAGGGCCCACAGGTTGTCGTGAAAACACTGTCGCATCAACAGCAACACATGAGACTAGATGACAGCACCAATGGGTGGCCACTCGCACTAACAACCCTATTAGCATTTAATGCATACAAGTATTTACATAAAAACTAAATATATTTATTCATTTATTTGGGGGGAGGTCATGAGTATGAGAGCGTTTAGACATTTCGTTTTTGAGAATATCTAGATTTAATAGTGCGTTTGATTTTAAATTCTGTAGCAAAATATTTTGTGGATCAGTTCAAACTGTCCATTTCAGTTAATTGATTCTAATAAATGGTCTAATTCAATTTATTTGCATCACAGAAAATGGTTCACACAAGACTCCATGTGACATTTTTCATATATTAACATTTTTAAGTAATATATAGCACTAAAATAGGTAAACTAATATAATAAGTAAATAGTGCTGTTTATTACTACATTGTCAGCAGATATACACGGGACACTGCGGTAAGGTGAGATATAAACAGTATGTTTATTGAACACAGAGCAAGGAGCATCCAGGTAAGTGAGCGGGGAGTGGGATAAGTCTCTTGGGTCTTATCTGTGTGTTAATGTCCAATTCCTTTCCAGGTAATCCGAGGTGCTGAAGGAGTGGAGAGACGATGGAGTTCCAGAACGGTGGAGATCGAGGAGCAGAGAGATCGGGTAGCTAGCAGGTGAGTAAACACATGTTAGAGCCAGGTAAGTCAAGCATACTATGTATGAGACCAGACAGTGAGTGTGCGGGAGGAGTGCAAGGATATAGTGCTGCTGATTAGTGCTCCCAGGTGGCGGTGCTCAGTAATCAGGTGATTCTGATCTGGTGAGTGTAGTTGGTGGAGACTGAGGTGATTGTGATGACTTCCACCTTGAAAAGGAGATGAAAGACGTTTCCTCCTTTTAGCAAAGGGCACATAAAGGTGGCCAGGCATCATGAGGACAGCACTGGAGCAGGGGGCCTTTGTGCCACCGGCCGGTCATCCGGACACATGCCCACTTCCCTCCACAATGGCTTTATTTGGCCTTGGAGAGTTGCCATGAGCAGGGCCCACAGGTTGTCGTGAAAACACTGTCGCATCAACAGCAACACATGAGACTAGATGACAGCACCAATAGGTGGCCACTCGCACTAACAACCCTATTAGCATTTAATGCATACAAGTATTTACATAAAAACTAAATGTATTTATTCATTTATTTGGGGGGAGGTCATGAGTATGAGAGCGTTTAGACATTTCGTTTTTGAGAATATCTAGATTTAATAGTGCGTTTGATTTTAAATTCTGTAGCAAAATATTTTGTGGATCAGTTCAAACTGTCCATTTCAGTTAATTGATTCTAATAAATGGTCTAATTCAATTTATTTGCATCACAGAAAATGGTTCACACAAGACTCCATGTGACATTTTTCATATATTAACATTTTTAAGTAATATATAGCACTAAAATAGGTAAACTAATATAATAAGTAAATAGTGCTGTTTATTACTACATTGTCAGCAGATATACACGGGACACTGCGGTAAGGTGAGATATAAACAGTATGTTTATTGAACACAGAGCAAGGAGCATCCAGGTAAGTGAGCGGGGAGTGGGATAAGTCTCTTGGGTCTTATCTGTGTGTTAATGTCCAATTCCTTTCCAGGTAATCCGAGGTGCTGAAGGAGTGGAGAGACGATGGAGTTCCAGAACGGTGGAGATCGAGGAGCAGAGAGATCGGGTAGCTAGCAGGTGAGTAAACACATGTTAGAGCCAGGTAAGTCAAGCATACTATGTATGAGACCAGACAGTGAGTGTGCGGGAGGAGTGCAAGGATATAGTGCTGCTGATTAGTGCTCCCAGGTGGCGGTGCTCAGTAATCAGGTGATTCTGATCTGGTGAGTGTAGTTGGTGGAGACTGAGGTGATTGTGATGACTCCCTGACAGTACCCCCTCCTCCAGGGGCGGCTCCTGATGCCCTATTGCAGCGACAGGGTCAGCCACGGCCTCTGGGTGCGGGGCGGTCAGGGTGGTGCTGATGAAAGTCGGCCAGAAGAGAGGGATCCAGCACATCGTCCCGGGCCACCCAAGATCTCTCCTCTGGCCCGCATCCCTCCCAATCAATGAGGTATTCTAGGTTACCACCCCGTCGCCGGGAGTCCAAGATATGCTGCACCTGGTAGACAAGGGGTTCTTCAACGATCTCGGGAGGAGGAGGTACTGCTGGCTCGTCGGGTTCTGTGACCGAGTGAAAGGCAGGTTTTAGGAGTGAGACATGGAATGCTGGGTGAATACAATACCGGGCTGGGAGGTGGAGACGGAAGGTGATCTCATTAATCTGCCTTTCAATGGTGAAGGGACAGATGTAGCAGGGACTCAGCTTTCGGCAGGGCACGCGGAGACGCAGATCCCGGGTGGAGAGCCAGACCTTATCTCCAGGACGATAGACGAGGGGGTTAGACTGGCAGGTATCTGCGTGGGTCTTATGTCTCCGCACCGCCTGCTGGAGTTGGACATGAGCTGAGTCCCAAACTCTCTCGCTCACTCGGAACCAGTGGTCTACAGCTGGAACGTCCAAGGGTTCTTCTGTCCAGGGGAATAGAGGGGGTTGGTAGCCGAGTATGCACTGGAACGGGGTGAGGCCGGTGGTGGTTTGTTTGCGGGAATTCTGTGCATACTCGGCCCATGGGAGGAATCAGTTCCAGCTGTGCTGGTTGTCGTGACAGTAGGCCTGGAGATATCTCCCAATCTCCTGTATGTTCCGCTCAGTCTGTCCGTTAGTCTGGGGGTGATATCCTGAGGACAGGCTTACGGTGACACTGAGGATCTTGAAGAAAGCCCTCCAGACATGAGAGATGAACTGGGGTCCACAATCGGAGACAACATCCTCCGGGATACTGAAGTTGCGGAAGACAAGATAAAAGAGAGCTTCTGCTGTTTCTAGGGCTGTGGGTAAACCCTGAAGGGGAATTAACTTGCAGGCCTTGGAGAATCTGTCCACTGCACCGAGAATGCAGGTATACCCTACTGAGTTGGGGGGATCGGTCTCAATGTCGACTCCGACGTGGGACGACGAGGGATAGGTAATGGGACCAGTTTTCCAGCGGGCAAGTGATGTGGAGTTTTGGTAATGGCACAGACTGAGCATCCACGGATATATTGGGAGACGTCCCGGGCCATACTGGGCCACCAGTACCAAGCTTGGAGGAACGAGAGAGTACGCTGGCTGCCTGGGTGTCTAGAGCCCAGGGAAGCATGAAGGGAGCCCAGGATCGTATGGAGGTGGGTACGTAGGTTTTACCTTCTGGGCCTCCCAGCGGAGCGGGACTAACCGGATGGGGTTAACGAGGACGGCTGGATGGAGTATGGGTTCCGGTGCGGAGATTTCATCGGGAGCATGAACACGAGAGTGTGAATCTGCCTTGACATTTTTGTCTCCTGGTCGGTAAGTGATGATGAATTGGAACCAGGTAAATAAGAGGGCCCAGAGGGCCTGTCTGGGGTTTAGCCTCTTGGCACTACGAAGATACTGGAGGTTTTTGTGGTCAGGGATTACTGTAAAGGGATGTAGTGCTCTCTCCAGCCAGTGCCGCCATTTCTCCAGCGCCAGCTTGATGGCGAGCAGTTCCCGGTTTCAGATATCATAGTTTAGCTCTGCTGGGAAAAGCTTCCAGGAGTAATAGACGCAACGATGGAGACGGGGAGGCCCTCCATGGTACTGTGATAGCACTGCCCCCACGCCGGTAGTGGAGGTATCCACTTCAACGATGAATGGAAGTTGAGGATCCGGGTGTGTGAGGATGCGGGCAGTGCAGAATGTTTCCTGGAGTTTCTGGAAGGCGGCTCGAGCTTCGGGGTTCCAGGACAGAGACTTGGGTTTCTGAAGGAGCATGGTAGTGAGGGGAGCTGAGAAGATACTGAAGTTCTGGATGAATCTTCAGTAGAAATTGGCAAAGCCGAGAAATCATTGTAGTAGTTCCTTAACGATCTATCTATCTATCTATCTATCTATCTATCTATCTATCTATCTATCTATCTATCTATCTATCTATCTATCATAGGGTTTTTAATGTTTTGCACCGAAAAATATGCACTGGAATTTACATTATTTACATGTCATTTTTTGACACTGGAAAACCATTAAAAAATATATAGTCTGTACGGAATAGTTAATACCGATCAGTCTGGCATGTGTGTATACTAAATATAGGTGCAGGGTGTGAATTCACCAAGCATGTTTGTCTTGTCTTGCTACTTCCAAATATAATATCTCTGAAGTCAAGCACATTTTCAACAAGCAAGAGCTTGTTCAGTCCTCTCTTAAGCTCTGCACGTATACGTCTCCTGCTTTTGCCAAAATTCTCTCATTTATTTTTTTATTTTTTTTCACCTGCGGCACAAAAGAAAATGAGAACAGTGTTTTCGTTTTTGCCTCATAAGCATCTTTCAGCCTGAAGTATGTTGACTCAGGAGAGCAAGAGGGTTCCTTGAAACTCTTACTCTCTTCTACAGCTTCATCTGTTGACTGACATGGATGCCTTTTCTACTGAAATGATGCTGCTGTTTGGGCAGAGGATTTGTGAACTTTACTCAAAACCAGCCCATGTTTTCACCAAACAGAGCAATGATGTAACAGAGTGCATTGCAGTCTTTATTCTCAAGTCTTTCTGCAAGTTTTGAGAGCATATTGTTAACATACAGTAGTAATTTAAACACAAAATAATTAAAATCTGTGTCTTTGTGTCATCATGAGTTGGTTAATACAATATAACTCCCAGAAGTTAAATATATAACCAATACCATAAACACAGAAAAAAACAGTAAAACAATTGTAAAATAATACAATATGTTTAATTTTCTGATTGTCCCAATTTCTTTTTTTTAATTAAATCTTCAATTGAAAAAATATAAAATTAATTTATAACCAATAAAAGTCATAGCAATTCAATCAATCCACACATATGATACCTTTAAGAGAAAAAATGTGCTTAATTGTATGCAGAGGATTTGTGAACTTTACTCAAAACCAGCCCATGTTTTCACCAAACAGAGCAATGATGTAACAGAGTGCATTGCAGTCTTTATTCTCAAGTCTTTCTGCAAGTTTTGAGAGCATATTGTTAACATACAGTAGTAATTTAAACACAAAATAATTAAAATCTGTGTCTTTGTGTCATCATGAGTTGGTTAATACAATATAACTCCCAGAAGTTAAATATATAACCATACCATAAACACAGAAAAAAAACAGTAAAACAATTGTAAAATAATACAATATGTTTAATTTTCTGATTGTCCCAATTTCTTTTTTTAATTAAATCTTCAATTGAAAAAATAAGAGAAAAAATAGAGAGAAAAAATGTGCTTAATTGTATGTATCAAATCTTAAAATTATTTTTAAAACACTGTACTTGCAGATAATATTAATAAAATAACATGCCACATAAGTGTATTTATTTTTATTTGATTTATTTATTTAGTCATTTAGCAGACGCTTTTATCCAAAGGGACTTACAAATGAGTAAATGAGTTTTGTTAGCAGTCAAAACTAACAAAAGAGCAACAATATATAAGTGCAAATGACAAGTCTCGGTTAGCCTAACACAGTACACGTAGCAAGGTGTATGTGTATACGTATATATAT
>NW_015505600.1:233366-245194 GCF_001515645.1 Sinocyclocheilus grahami | reverse complement strand
CTCATTAAAGATTAATCTTGCAGCGGCATTTTGGATTAATTGTAGAGGTTTTGATGGCTTGGCTGGAAGACCTGTCAAGAGAGCATTGCAATAGTCCAGCCTGGATAGAACAAGAGCTTGAACAAGGAGTTGTGTTGCATGTTCTGAAAGAAAGGGCCTGATCTTCCTAATGTTGTATAAAGCAAATCTGCAGGACCGGGCAGTTTTAGCAATGTGTTCTGAGAAATTCAGCTTATCATCAATCACAACTACAAGGTTTCTAGCTGTTTTTGAAGGAGTTATGGTTGATGAGCCTAAATGGATGGTGAAATTTTGATAAAGTGATGGGTTTGTTGAAACCACAAGCAGTTCTGTCTTAGCCAGGTTGAGTTGAAAGTGATGGTCCATCATCCAACAAGAAATGTCTTTTAGACATGCTGAGATGCGAGCAGCTATTGTCGGATCATCAGGATGGAATGAGAGGTAGAGCTGAGTGTCATCAGTATAGCAGTGATGCCATGCCATGATTCTGAATGACAGAACCTAGTGATGCCATGTAGACAGAGAAGAGAAGTGGTCCAAGTACTGAGCCCTGAGGCACCCCAGTAGCTAGACACCTTGGACACCTCACCTCTCCAAGATACCTTGAAGGACCTATCTGAGAGGTAAGATTCAAACCACTGCTGTGGGGTTCCTGAGATGCCATTTTTCAATAGAGTTGACAGGAGAATCTGGTGGTTCACCGTATCAAAAGCAGCAGACAGATCTCATAACTGTTACTAAACACATTTAAATACACGTTTTAATTGATTTAAAATACTTGAAAGTTATAAAGTAAATTTTTAATAATTTCATAAGTCATTTAATAAGTAATTATAAAGATGAACGGCTTTCTATTGTGAACGAGGGTACGACAGTTAGCAGAAGCCAGAGATTACTGTTTATAAAATTTTAAATATGGATATTTTTCTTACAAAAACACATTGATTCGCTACAGGAGGCCTTTATTCATCTCCCGGAGACGTGTGAGGCACTTTTTACTATGGATGGATGTGCTTTATTGGACCTCTTTTGGACTATTGAAAAATGGCCATTCACTGCCATTAAGATTGGAAGAGCCAGGACATTTCTAAATATAATGCCGATAGAATTTGTCTGAAAGAAGAAAGTCATACACACCTAGGATGGCTTGAGAGTGAGTAAATCATGGGGTAATTTTCAATTTTGGGTGAACTATCCTTTTAAGTACTGTTTGTTCGTTTTTTCCCAAGTATATTATGTCAGAAGTAAATTGCCTTTAAAAAGTATGTTAAAGTGTAGTGTGATGAGTGGGACGGGGCCGAGAGCCATGGGAGTGGAGCAATGCAGGTGGAGTAAATGGTAATGAGCCTCAAATCCCATGGAGGAGCTCTGGAAGGACAAAAGGAGGAGTGACGACAGTGCAAGACGAGAGAGGACCAGGCCTGGATTTTTGTTGTGTTTTTATTTATGTTTTATGTGGCAGTCGTCTGTGAGGGGCTGCCACTTACTTTCATTGTATGTTTGTTTATTTTGATAATTCAATTGTTTGAATGTTCGTCAGTTCTCGCCTCTTTCTTTCCGTAACTACGAACTTTGTTGCATGTACTTCTTTCTCATAAGAAAAAAAACAGACAAAATAGACTATCTGAAGAAGCTGCACAGCCACCTAAACAAGGATGTGCATTAACTATATGTGTTGAGACACTTGAGGTCATTGATTCTGGTAGTAATCTATTTTTGTACCACCTCATTTTGTTTTGCTTTTTGAGTTCAGGCAATGTAATGAGAGCTCAGGTCTATAGCATGAAAACAACCTTTCCTCCTCTTTCTCTGTATGCCTGCGCCTCACAATGACGCCTTTGAGCATCCGGCGGTCACTAGCATCAAGGACAAAATGGTGAATATATAGTATACTATCACAAAAGGATTTCAAACTCAAATATATTTGGTATTTATATGTGCAATACAGTTCAAACGTTTGGGGTTGAAATAAGTCACTTATGCATATCAACACCAAATTAATTTAATCAAAAATACAGAAAAAAACAGTAATATTGTGAAATATTATTAAAATTTAAAATATTAATATATTTTAATATGTAATTTATTCATGTGATGTAAAGCTGAATTTTCAGCATCACTACTCCAGCCTTCAGTGTCTCATGATCCTT
The DNA here is from genome assembly GCF_001515645.1 of Sinocyclocheilus grahami. Lineage (NCBI taxonomy): Eukaryota > Metazoa > Chordata > Actinopteri > Cypriniformes > Cyprinidae > Sinocyclocheilus > Sinocyclocheilus grahami. The sequence continues at coordinate 243,023 of NW_015505600.1, read as the reverse complement.
CAGAAATCATTCTAAAATGCTGTTTTGCTGCTCAAAAAACATTTCTGATTATCAATGTGGAAAACAGTTGTGCAATATTTTTATTGAAACAGTGATACATTTTTTTAACGAATAGGAAGTTTTAATGAACAGTATTTATTTATTTACTTTGCAGAATAAAAATATTCATAAAAAACGCATCCCAAATGTTTATATAGCCTATGTATGAATAAATCAAAAAGAAATAAAGTTAATGATTAATCAAAATGAAATACAAACTATATGTGGTGACTTTTGCTTTTGATAAAAACAGTTCAAAATTTGCTCCAGCACAACTTTTAGTAATCCAAACAAACTTGCTAAAAGAAGAAATAAGAAAATAAGAAAACTAGTTTGGGACAGAAATGAGTGAGTAGAAATGTATATCATAATTTTATGACAGAATCGATTTATATATTCTGGTAAACATTAAAAACCCATCAAGGAGTGAATCCAGCAGAAGGAATGAGAAAGGGAAAAAAGAAACTGACACATTTGAATATTTGGAGTGTGAGCTTGTAGTTGAGTTTGTGCCAGTGCTATGACTGGGCATGTGTGAGCGTTTGTCACGCATGTTCTAGTTTGAAACATTTCATCTTGCAGAGGTAACCATGGATTGAGTCATTACAACAACAAACCAGGGCAGCCTGCCACAAATGAGGCGGGTTATAACCGTCAACACTCGTCCAACAGCAGCCAGACTGCAAAAGCACATACCAGCTATAGTCTGTACTGTGAGATAATGATGTTCAATTCAGTAGATCTCTGAGACTGAGGAAGAGTATTCAGCAAGTACTTGTCTATCACGTCACATATTTAAAGTGCCCCTATTATGGATTTTTGAAAATTACCTTTCATGCAGTGTGTAACACAGCTCTAAGTGAATGAAAACATCCTGCAAAATTTTAAATCTGAATGTGCTCCATGTATAAAGTTATTGTCTCTCAAAAGAAAGAGTCGACTCTGAATCATTGAAACGAGTCGTTACTAAAACGAATCCCAAGCCGTTTCATGTTGACGTCAACAGAAAACATTAGCATATTGCCCGCCCACTTGTTGGTCTTTTCGAATAGGTCTGAATGAAAATGCAAATTCATTCTTTGCCACTAGATGCCGCATTTGGAGCGGTAAAAATAACGGTTTCCACAGTAACGCTGTACACAAAGTAGCACTGCGCTCACAAACACTGCTTTATAAGGCATTACAGGCAAGATGAAATGAAAGTGAGACCATCGGACCAATCGCTGCAGATTAGCATCACGCAAAGGAGGAGTTTGGAAAAATGAATCCTTGAACCAATCGTTTGGGAGTGGTTGAGCAAATAAGGTAAAAATAAATGCATATTATAAGACAATGAAAGTGTTTTCATTTAACCTTGCGTGCATGTCAACCTGTTGTTGGGACTCCCAAAACCTAAATATGATCCTTTCATTACCCATAATAGGGGCACTTTAAACAAGCGTGAACTTCGAGGGTCATACTTATATTAATCACTCATGTTAGAGCTGTCATCTCTCTCAGGTTATGAAAAACGGCAGAAAATAGGGGTATTGTGTGATTGAAAAGTGAGACAAAATTATAGGTAAGTGATTGGGTGGATGAAGGACTGAGATAAAAAATAGCATTTAAAAAAATTTAATAATTAATTATTCAATGGGACTCCCAAAACCAAAATATGATCCTTTCATTACCCATAATAGGGGCACTTTAAATAAGCGTGAACTTCGAGGGTCATACTTATATTAATCACTCATGTTAGAGCTGTCAACTCTCTCAGGTTATGAAAAACGGCAGAAAATAGGGGTATTGTGTGATTGAAAAGTGAGACAAAATTATAGGTAAGTGATTGGGTGGATGAAGGACTGAGATAAAAAATAGCATTTAAAAACATTTAATAATTAATTATTCAATACATTTAATATCAATATTCATATCACAATTAATAATTTTTGGATCAAATTTAGTCAATAGAGAATTATATTCATATCAAAATATCTATATTTTCCAGCCTTTTAATGATGTTCAGTATATTTTCCAATATTTATGAAGAAATATTATCAATACTTGTTCTGAAATGTCTTGAAAGAGTTATTTGTAACTGTAAAAACCATAATTTTAACCAAACAAACTGTCTGCAAATGTTTACAAGTAAAATTTCAAGTGAAAATAATTAAGGAATAATGATAGTAAACAGCAATATTTACCTAAAAACATATTTAAAGCATGAAAAACATTGCAAAACAAACCAACCAACCAACTACGAGGAGAATCACAACATTACAAACTCTTAGTTGAAGCAAAAAGATCATATAAAAAAAAGTAATCATGGGTAATGTATTTTTCTCCACACATTCCACTATTAAAAGTGTCACGAATCCGGTCCATGAACTTTCCTTTTCATTGACTCTCGCACCACACAAACTGTTGCATAGCACCCCGGACTACATTTCCCATCATGCATTGCACTGATTGCACTCAGCACGAATTGCACACACCTGTTTACACTGATTGCACCCAGCTGTTTCATATCACTCCCTCACTATTTAACACTCACTCTGATCCCTTCCCGCTGCCGAGTATTGTTTCAGCGTTTATCACTCTCCTAGAGATAGCTACCTTACGGAGCCCTTGTCATTGCCTTAGCCCTAGTCATTTGCCTTAGCCTTAGCCTTCCCGGTTTCTTATCTTCGCCTGGTTCCCTGGATTCACCCCTTTTGTCTTGCCCCTTTTGATTCTGTCTGCCGATCGTCGACCTGTGCTAGCTCTAGGACTATTCTTGTGTTTTGCCCACCATATACCTGTTTGCCCTCATCTGACCCATGCCTGCTGTATGACCACGTCTCTGTCTGTGTCTAATAAAGCTCTGCGAATGGATCCGCAAGTCTCACGTCTCGTCAGCCCCGTAACAAAAATAAACTATTTTTAAATTAAGTTGAATTAATGCGAACAGATGGGTTCAGCAAAAAGCAAATAGAATCAATTAACAATCTCAGAGCTCACAACAGGTCTTTTTTTAAAAGGTTTATTAGTAATTGTTAAAAATCAATGTCAGAAACGCTGCAAAACAAATCTCTGAATACGTTTTGAATCAAGTCATTGAAATGTACAATGAACAAAGTGATCCACAGGCAAAGAATAAATCTTGGCAGCTTGAATAGTTTTTGCTATTGATGTTTCCTCTAATAATATTTGCAAATGAAACATGAGTCACTCAAAGAGACAGCAACTGAAAAGTAAAGTTGTTTTAAAGGTGAAGCAAGTTATTATGCATCATAAAACCTATTTGTTTCAGTATTAGCTGTGAATGCGTGCTGATAGTCTGGTCTGTCCCTGTAGAGTCTACTGCAGTTAATGCTGGGAGGGGGGGTCAGATCTGCACCAATTACTTCTAATTCTACTATTTCTAGGTCACGGTGTAATTGATTTACTGATTAGTAGACCATCATACTTCTACCGGCTTTAAATACCTATTACAAGGAGATTAAAATTGGAATGGAGAGACATACTAACAGACAGACAAAGACAGAAGTGGGGGGCCAACATATGTAGTATGTGTTCCATGATTGACATGCTGGTTAAAAGGTAATAATCCAATCTAAAATTAACTTGTCTAATGCACATTATAGTACATTTTATTCAACAGCACATTAAATGGGTTCCCTGGTGCAAAGAATAATGGAAAACGAAAAAGTTGTACTTGGCAAACCAGCTCTGAACAATCAGCATAAAGTTGGATGACTTGAACTGAGAAGAGGATTTATTACAAAGCTTTGCCAGTTCCCTTTCAAGGGAACGTCAAACTGTGTCCTCTAGGGGTCGCTACGGAAAACCTAGAGGACGCAGTGTCTCGTTCCCTACTCAGGGAACTATGGTAACATACGTAACCTGAGACGTTCCCTTTCAAGGGAACTTCGAACTGCGTCCTCTAGGTTTCCCATAGCGACCCCTAGAGGACGCAGTGTCTCGTTCCCTACTCCGGGAACCATGCTTACATACATAACCTGAGACGTTTTGCACACTGTGTTTCAGTGAAAAAGTTTGCACCATGACCATCAAATATTCAGTTTAACCAGGCGCTAGCTGCACTATGTCAGGCTATTTAAATTAAGCCATTGTCATTCTTTGCAGCATAAACATACATCCATTTTATGTAAATTGGGCTTAATATAAATGCCATTTTAGACCTGTTTCACACCTCACACGAAAGCAGCCCATATTTATTACAGTGCCTGAAGTAAAAGGAAAAGTTTTTATACTGCATGCATTAGCAACATTATGCTGTGTGACAGAATCACAAAAAAAGCTGCATGCAGAGTTTTGGCACTGTTTTTTTGGTCATTAAACGCACAGCAGTAAATCTATTTATCAACAGAAGGTTTTGCAATAGGCTTTTATGAAGCTTTTATGAACAAAGTGTTCAATTAGTGTTTCACAAACATGTCTAATGGATTTGATGCACAAATGAAAATGATTAAAGGGATAGTTCACCCAAAAATGAAAATTCTGTCATCATTTAGGTGCTCACCCTAATGTTGTTCCAAACCTGTATGAGTTTCTTCTGTAAAAAAAAAAAAAAAAAGATTTTCTACTTTACTAATATTTCTAAAGCATTATTTCACCCAAAAATTCTGTCATCATTTACACACCCTCATGTCGTTCCAAACCTGTATGAGTTGCTTTCTTATGTTGAACATAGAAGATATTTTGAAGATTGCTGGTAATCAAACAGTTGGTGGTTGCCATTGACTTCCATAGTAGGAAAAAAAAATACTATGGAAGTCAATGGCAGAATTTTAATTGTTGGGTGAACTATCCCTTTAAGTAATCTGACCTTATGTAAATGTCAACATTTAAACTCAACATTATTAAACTCAAAAGTTTTATAGACCAGACCAGCTGTATATTTATCAACTAACATTAATTAACATGAACTAACATTATTTACTTGATTAACATTAACAATTAATGAACATTAATTACTTGCGGTGTTCAATTACTTGATTGCATGAATCAGACACTAAAACAACACAGACGGTTTGTGCAGTATGTGCAACGCTAGCTGCAGGCATTCTTAGCAAGTTCCCAGAGTGAATTTAAAGTTGCAGTTGGCATTCAAACTTTGACGGTTGCTTCTTTTGGATCCATGTTTTGACTCGCTGCAATTCTGCCAAAACCCAGTAGGCCCCATTTAGATCAGGGATGGGGTCCATGTATTAGGTCTGCCCATAATAGCAGCTCAAAGCTGGCTCTGTGTCTGTGTACTGAACTGAATGTGTGGTTACACTAGCCTATATTTAATTTCTTTTAGACACAACTTCATTTTGTTATTAACTCAAATACTTAATTACAGTGCAAAATGTTTGTCATGCTAACAACCACAAATATGAAAAACAAATAAAGTGAGAGAAAATACATAGCACATACTTGCTGAAGCTAATGCTAAACGAATGAAGAGAAATGATCATTTGGTTGTGTTTTACATTAATTACAGCAATCTCCTCTTCAAAAACACAATATATGCATGATTTTCAATCCACTCTCATAATTATCCGATCAGAGGCCTAATCGACATGCCCAAGAATAGAAGCGCAGCACAATGAACGAAGTTTCCCGACTTACTACAGGGAGATTTTCTATGCTTAACAAACGAGAATCAAAGATAGGAGAAAACTATCTTAAAAAAAGTTGAAAGATGAAGATCACACAAAATGAAAAACTGGTGAAAATTTACTCTCGCTCAGGCCATCCAAGATTGAAAAAGCAATATTATGGACAGGAGACAGTTTGAAGTTAAAAATGTCTTAACCCAAGTGAAAAATAAATATGCTAAAAAGTGTGTGAAATACATTTATTACAATATATTACAAATACATTTACATATTTATGTGCTTAATAAAAATACCCTGCAATTGTACTTTTGGTATACTAAACTGGTATACTTAAAGTCTGCAAAATTGGAACAACTAATTTTGTGCTTAATGTACTTTAATTGTGCAGACGTACTGCTGAAGTTCAACTGAAGATATACTGAAGTAAATTTGATTGTGCTAAAGTGGAACTATTGCAAGTATACTTTCAGGTACACTTCAAATATCTTGCATTTAAAGACTGATATTGTTCAAAGATCATACAATCCTCATCAATAGTGACATTAAAACACATTTTAGCCTTAATATTAAGAAATGTGCATTGTGCACAAGTAGTACTCCAAATAAAGTTTAATTATAATTTGTATATCAGTAAGTCATGAGCGATATGTCATTAAATATGTTAATAGATTTGAAAAAATACATTTACATATTTATGTGCTTAATAAAAATACCCTGCAATTGTACTTTTGGTATACTAAACTGGTATACTTAAAGTCTGCTAAATTGGAACAACTAATTTTGTGCTTAATGTACTTTAATTGTGCGGACGTACTGCTGAAGTTCAACTGAAGATATACTGAAGTAAATTTGATTGTGCTAAAGTGGAACTATTGCAAGTATACTTTCAGGTACACTTCAAATATCTTGCATTTAAAGACTGATATTGTTCAAAGATCATACAATCCTCATCAATAGTGACATTAAAACACATTTTAGCCTTAATATTAAGAAATGTGCATTGTGCACAAGTAGTACTCCAAATAAAGTTTAATTATAGTTTGTATATCAGTAAGTCATGAGCGATATGTCATTTAATATGTTAATAGATTTGAACTATACATATTATGAAATAAATGTATTTTAAATATATTACTTTTTTACTATCCTTACGAAAAATAAGTTTATTCAAGTCTGCTATTAGTATACTTCTTTTTAACTAAAAATAAGAAAGTATACTTTTAGTCTAATTGTATGTACTTTTCAGACATGGGCTTTATGTACTTCTCAGAAAAATTACATTTAAGTATACTTGACTTATACTTAGAAAAAGTAAGATATTTGAGCTATACTTGTGCTCTGAGAATCCAAAGAAATCCGAGAAAAACAAGTGAAGAAGAAACCGAAACAACAGATGCTTCCACATGTAATCTAACACGATTATCAGACATAAAACAGCATCAAAACTGTGCAACGTTATGGAATAAAATGTCGACCAATGAAGAGGTAATAATGACTGTCAAGATTTGGGGTGTTGATCGACTCCATCTACGTTTTGATTATCATTCTAAATCCAATTCATAGTCTTTTTTCAGCTTTTTGTTCAAAATCTTGTTTATTTCTTTATTTTTTTTATTTATAAAACTTACCCACATTCAAGTGTTTAAAAAAAGAATGCATGAAGCTAGAATAAAATGTTTTTGTTTACAAGCAGATACCCTGTTCTTTATTTTGATGTTTTGTATGTTCAGATATTCATATAACAAAATATATACAATTTAATACCTAAATAGGAACATAGTAGTATACTTAAAGTATGATGTAAAGTTCACTTAAAGAAAACTTATGAGTATACTTGCAGTATAAAACTACTAAACTAGAAGTCTACTAAGACTATACTTCAAAGTGTACTAAAAATGCTACAAGTATTTAATTAGTAAACTATCAGTGTACCTATAAGTTCACTTTTAATATAGTTGCAGTACAAACTAAAAACAGATGTAAACTAGTTGTGTACTCAAAGTTTACTACTGTTATACTAAAAGTATACTTAAAAGTATACTTTTATATACTAGAAATTGGGCCAATTTAGTTCCAAGGAGTATTGAAATAGTACACTTAAAATTATACTACTAGTACACTGATGTTTGTATACTTACTACATAAATTATACTTAAAAATATACTTGAACTTTACTTAAGTATACTTAATAAAATAAACTTGAAGTATACTACTTTTTGGTAAGGGTAGGGATGAATTATCTTCTTACAAACATGCAGCTTTTCACTTCACAAGATGTTAACTGATGGACTGGAGTGGTGTGGATTACTTGTGGATTATTGTGATGTTTTTATCAGCTGTTTGGACTCTCATTCTGAAGGCACCCATTCACTGCAGAGGATCCATTGGTTAACAATTGAATTAATCCTAATTTCTCCAAATTTGTTAATCAAAACTCAGCTACATCTTAGATGGCCTGGGGTGAGTAAATTTTCAGCAAATATTTATCTTTGGGTGTACTATTCCTGTTAATAATTTAAAGAAAAACATATGAGACAAGTTGATACTTAAAACGTATTTGAAAGGAATACAGGTCTGATTGACCTGTGTTAGTGTCTAAAATGCAAATAATCTTATTAAAAAAGGCCTAAGAGGTAAAGGCAAACACGTGTAGTTGTTTGTTGTGCTTGGCAGGTCCATTCTTGTGGGCTCTTCACATGTTGATACAAGACTGGATTAACTGTGTTTGTTGGATGTGTTGATGAAGTGGAAATGGTGATACTGAGTAAGTTTCTTTAGTCTACCTGATGACACATTAATCCTGTTCTCAGGTTCCTTACAGGTGGAAACTCAAAACACAAGTGATGCCTCATTGGAAAGGCATCCGGCACAATGCCCATAATCCTTGCTGTGGCCGCCTCTCTCTTGCAGCAGAGCATTATGTACAGTATCTAACATGTCAAGAACTACACCACCAGTCAAACGTTTGTGCACACCTTCTCATTCAACCATTCACACTCATTACATTCAAAAATAGTAAAGTCATCAAAACCACATGCTAATCCGTTTGAGCTTCTTCTTTGTCTAGATTCAAGCAGCACTCTGGGCTTCTCTTAAGCAATTTCTCAACCAATGATTAAAACAGTATTGAAGGAGTTGCCATGCTTGTTTTTGTTTGCAAGTTTTTCTTAATTAAAGGGAGAGTTCACCCAAAAATGAAAATTCTGACATTAATTACTGACTCGCATGTCGTTCCAAACCTGTAAGACCTCCGTTCATCTTCGGAACACAAATTAAGATATTTCTGATGGGTTCCGAGAGCTCTTTGACCCTCCCATAGACAGCAAGGATTCTTACACATCAAGGTCCAGAAACGTAGTAAGAACATTGTTAAAATTGTCCATGTGACTTCAAGGGTTCATCCGTAGTTCATGAAGCTATACGAGAATACTTTTTGTGCACAAAGAAAACAAAAATAATGACTTTATTCAACAATTTGTCTCCTCCACGTCACCCTATAGCGCCATTTTGGAGAGTATCACATACCAGTGATTCTATAATTGCAGGTACATTTGGTGTCCAAAGTCATTTTTTTCTGCTTTTTTCAAATGGTTATATTTTGTATTATTTTAATACTGTGTTACTCATTGTTATGAATTACAAGATGTTACAGTCCATAACAATATAATATTTTTTGCAAAATGTGTCTTAAATAGCTGAAAATCATGATTTATTGTTGTCCGAATTAGTCAGTGCATTTTTTCCATCATGTATCATTGTGTAATCAAAATATTTTATTGTAATTTTCTTTTTGTAATATTTCATTCATTTTATTTATAAAAGCCCTAAAGAGTCATTTACCTAATTCTACAACATTATTTAAAAAAAACTTTTTTCTTATAAAATGTATGTCCGTAAATCTTGCGTCAACTCTGTTACCGTACCTTACTTTGCCTTTAAATTAGTGGAATTATCTCCCACAACTATATAATATACAGGAAATGATGTCACTTTCCCTCACTGTTAAGATCTGAAGCACTGAAAAGTCTAT